>NW_026931400.1:0-47991 GCF_032062105.1 Saccostrea cuccullata | reverse complement strand
GTGTGTGAAATCTGAATCTGTTTTAACAAAATAATTTTGCAAATGACCAATGACCAGGGAAGTAAATTTACGAGTTCCATTTTTATTGAAGAAGCAGCTGTCAATGATATCAAAAAGCCTGTTTTAATTTGTCGTGGGGAATTATTGTGTATAAAGTTGAAAAGTCGTACGTTTTTAAGCTGTTGATTTTTGTAAAATCTTCTGATTTCAAAATTGTCCAAAAGTTCTTTAGACGTTTTTAGTATCTGTAAGGTATAACAATTCGGAACATATCCTCAATGGCCCAGTCATACATTTTCTTCAAACAACCAAAACATCCCATCTCATTGGCCTTAAGAATTTGGGCTTTCCAGTATTTGCCTAACGTTATTCCACTGCCCTGCCATATGCATGTGCTCGTTTTCTATTTATATGAAACTAATGAGATTAAGTCTAAATCCTTAAAAAATGGAATATGCCAGAGAACATTGTATATTTGTTACGCAACATAAAGACAATTTTTATCAGTTAAATGTCCTCACCCCTCCGTTAGCTCATATTATCTGGGTACATTTTGAAAAATAAGGGAGTAAAGCATTTATTTAAATAAATCTTTTGAAGCTCTGGAAAATACAATAAAATTAAAGAGCCAATGAAATCATAGAATAAAACTTTACACAGGCAACTCAATCCAAATTCGCAATCAAACTTTTGGTTAATCAAATTATAAGATTTAATATCTCAAAACGATATGAAAAAAGATAAAAACGAATAAATACATATGAAATAGTTTTGATAGTATCACACTACAAACCTTAAAAATGGTTGGTTCCCCTTGTTCTGAGTGTTTATAATTATATTGTTAAGTCCTTTTAAATATCAAACAAATACATTTATATTAAAAATATATCTTTTCTGGGAAAAAAATCAATTAAAATGTTTCCATGTGTTTTCTTCCTATTTGACTGTTTCAAAGCTCTGAGTAAATCATTTTCCACCTAACATTTTAGCTGATTTTCTATAATTATCAACTCTGACTCCACCTCAACATGCATCAGCACAACATCTACTATAATCCATTTCTTGCCCGCTTTCATCGAACCCTGTGTATTGCCTCCATGGCACCTGATCCCATCCTTGATGTTTAAGTGGTCCGTCTTTACTTTGCTCCTTTTTTGAAATGTTTAGTGGATTTTGGAGCTCGAATACTGTGCGTTATCTCTACATATTTTATTTTGAATAAGCTTATGAACTATATTTTTTTTCCCCAATCCTCTTATCAACCTCAAAATGATATATGAGTCAGTCTCGAGAATTTGGTCTTTGCATCAGGTCAAGGAAAACATATTTATGTTCAAATCATATGTAAAAAGGGAAAAATATCAGCGAATTGACAAATAGTTTTCTGTTTTAAGACAATATAGATAAGTTTTTTTCATTTTTGTGTAGAAAATTCACTTTTCATTCCATTAGCATGAAATTTCTTAAAAGTTATACTCATAGTTCCCTTTCTATTGAACAAATTCTTCATAATCATACGTCAGTTTTGAAAATTTCTAATGTCCCGAAGAACCAAAATGAATTTGAACTCTCATAAACATGTATTTATTGGATTCGAAACTTCAGAAGAATCCTTACAAACAAAGATGAAGTATGAAACACATGTGTCAGACTCTGTGGTATCTTTTATCTCATGCTGACTATGATATATCGTATCGACATAAGAATAAGAATGGAAATTACAATTGATAATAAACAATACGTCGTCGATATATCTGAATGTGGAGTTGAAGGCGACAGCTAGTTTCTTCTTTTCACGTATAAGATTTTCCATAAAAATTTAGGATGCTAAATTCTGGGATGTATATTTCACATATTTTAATGTTGTACGGGCACTACTCTAGTTTTGTTGGGAAAGTATTTTGATTTTTTCATTTATTTCTGCTGTTAAAAACATTCATGTATTTAAAATGTCACATATTTCAAACTTTTACTGTTCGAGCAACAAAAACAGTGTTTTGGGGATTTCTTTTTAATTTGATGACTCAAATTTAATAACAATTTTATTGATTACTTGAATGAATTGACACTTGACATAAGAAAGGATAGAATATAATTATATTTGACCATCATTCACCATACTTTTACAGTGCATGAAAGGACCATAAACATAAAAGATATACATCCTTCTCAAACACTGCTTTTCAGACGCATATCATCAAATAATTCTTATTAAAGCATAATACATACACTCATTATACACATACGTATAATATATTTTTTATTATGTACGTCAACAAAGCAGTTATTGATGTAAGTGCAATATATGGCTTATAATACGCTTAAACGAATGTGTAACGTGTGGTTTATAATTTCATTGTAAATAATAAATTCATTAACGTACGTATAACGTGTCGTTGATAATACACTTTTATACAATTGAACGTTTTAGAAGTCTATGTTTACCTGATTTGTATTGAATGGATTGACTTTAAGGCTCAAATGGTGTTGTTTTATTGAGTACGTTAAATAAAAAAGTCCATCAATGTCAAAATTGGATCCTGATATATTAAAAGTAAACATCAAAATATATTGATATTATGTATAGCTACCCTCTGTTTTCCAGGAATTATTTGGTTTTTTATTTAGGATTACAGTATCACATTAATCGGAATGAATATACTGTAAACGTTTTTTTTTTCCCCACCAAGTGACTTAAGCAATGATTCAATGATTCTTTTATTTTTGAGAGATATTGTCTCAGAAATGCCACGGTTTATGCAAACAAATTGAGTAACTTGCGTTAAGTTCTTTTTCGCGGGCGGAATAAATTTTGTTCTTTTCAGAATCAGATACACATTTTCTGATTATTCACACTGGAGTTATATTTTTATCAAAGACAGTCTATGTACGTTTTGACAAATTCCAACCTAAACAAAAAAGACTGCTAGATATAGGTACAAGGCACATGTTAAAAAGTCTGCTGTATTTTCTAATGATTGTTTTTCATTTGATTAAATGCCTCGAGAAGAACACATGTTCATAAAGCGAGGTTAAGTTAATGAAAGCAGACATCATTATCATTTATATTACAACATTTAGATATAAACTGCTCAAACTTATATTGTTTAATTTACCCCTTTGGGTTTGCTCCAGCTGTTCCCAAAACAAATAAGATTAATTAAATGACGAAAAAATATATACTGAAATCTATCAATTATCGAAACAACTATCATCCAAACACCTAGCAAAGTAGAGCAAATATGTATGAATGCTTTTTTGTCACTATATACATGAACCATTGGAATAATGAAATTAAAAACCTTCTTAAATGTTTCTTATGGCTAGTAACGTCAAAGATGGCATAGATATGAAATTTTCAAAAAGAAGATTGTTTAAGAATGCAATTAATTTTTCAATAATTCATACCTATCTCCCACTGGAAGAGGGCGTGGCCCTTCATTTGCACAGACTTGAATTCCCTTCACCCAAGGATACTTTATGGCGAGTTTGATTAGAATTGGCACAGTGAATCTTGAGAAAAATATGAAATGTCGAAAGTTTATGACACCGATGGTTTCAATACCAAGAATAACAACAAAAACGACAGATTACGGAAATTTTTTATCAGAAAAGCTAATAGTGCACTTCAGTATTCGGCTCAGGTGAGCTAAACATTATATCATGTACATGTATGCTGCAGGTTTGTTCATACAGAAGTGCTTTAAATCTTGAAGTTCTGACTGGATGTTTCTTCAATTCTTTTTTTCCAACTTCAACCTTTCGACATTCTTTGGCTTCAAATTGGTATAATTCTGATGAACATGCAGGTCTTTCATAGCAACTCGTATATACTTCAGTCTTGTTGACATGTGGCCGAAATAAATACAAATGTGATTTTTAGCCTTAAAAAAAAACTTTACATTAGTTACAGCCTTATTCACAGCTGTACACAGCATACATGTATTCATGTTATAATGTTACATCTATTCCATGAATTTCAACTTTCCCCAAGGATAATACAAACGATTTTGAATAAAATTAGCAGATGATGCATGGAGTTAAAAAAAATGTAAATATATGCATTGAATTTTTATTTTCTGATGATCATACCTCAATTTATTTAGACAAACTATTACAGTAATGAGACTACGTCCTTCAAAATCTTCAAGACCTTAAATATATTGATTTGAATTTAACATGAAGTAAGATGTGTATTTGTTTATACATATTTACAGTTGTACACATGCTATGACAAAACTCAAGGTAAATAAATACGAATGATGACTAAATAGATTTTGAGTAAAAAATTTCAGTTGGATGGAAGCATCACAATGAACAATTCAAGCTGTAACATCTGGGGGCATAGGTTCCATGCACCCGAGTTGAATTGTACATTGTCTGTCAAATCTACATAATAATTATATTAGGACCAGCAGCATCCTCACCTATTCGAATATCTCTTCTCTTAGGGGGCTTGACAAGGAGGACAACTTCAGAATCAACCAGGACAATAACAATGTGTGCATAGTAATTTAGGACCTCAGTGGTTCACTAATTGATATACTAGTAGATAAAATTCCTTGAATTTTATTTTAATTAACTACATGTAGATATCTAGCAAGGCTAGCTACTATTTTGCTGGTTGATATATATATAAGGGTTCAGATTAAGTAAGATGGGGTCAAAGGCATGTTTGCCATATAGATTCTGTATTGACATTTTGGTTTAGTTACAATTATATATACATGTATAGGAAATAAATGAAGGTCAGGCTGTTCGTTCATTTGGAAGCTGTCTCCAGTGAATATGAACATAATTATGAATTTCTCTAACAGGGCCTGTACCTTAATTCTGTAGGTATGATGATATCATGATAACACAATAAAGACACATACATTTAATGACTTCTCACCCCTAAACTGCATAAAGGCCTTGTATCTTATATAGTTGTGTTTAATAAATGAAAAGTTTTGTACCAACTTAAGTTAACATGGAAAATCAGGTAAACTTATTTTACTAATTTATTACATAGATTATTTCACAAATGTCGATTATTCACACAGAGATTAATCACTAAATCTATTATATAGATTATTTCACAAATGTCGATTATTCACACAGAGATAAATTTCAGCATGGCTTTTATTTCCTGAAAATGTTCTAAAAAAAATATGTGTCTAGTAAGTCACTTGTTTATTAAGATTTATACAAGAAGAGAATTTCAGGTATTTAGATATAATTCTACAAATAAAAGACTATAAAATAAATTAAATAAATGATAATAATTCATAGGCTCAATAAAAAAAAAAAGAAAAAATTGTCAAGATTATTAGGAAATTAACTTTTATTCCTTTGAGTTATCTTTCTCATTAGGAAGTGAACCTTAAAATAGGAAATGCAACTTAAAGTCCCTGAACTTTTAACCAATTTTACTCAAGTTATTCAGTTTGCCAAAGGGATGAGGGATAAATTACAGAGTTCTTCAGGTATTCAAGTCAATGCAGGCTCATTTGAATAAGGCTAGCAGTGCTGGTTCTTTCTATATATTTTCCTTATGGCATATGCTGTATGCATGGTCATGCAATAATAATAAATCAATCAATCAATAAATAAAATAAAAAGGGTTTTAATGAGACTTCCAGTATAAGGTTTAAAATGGGGCTTAATTTTTTGTCAGTGTTGGTTTTTGAAGTGTCTCTAAGTTGTTAGATAAAAAGATTTGCTATTTTCACACAGATAAAAGTTGCTTCAGTTAAAATTCTATATTCACAGATTTTAAACTCGCAAAGGAAAAGTTGTTTAGATAACTGGTTTTATTTATGGGGAATGCTTAAGGCGAGATTACCTAACACCATAGGTGATACAATTTTTTTTTTTTTTTTTTGGGGGGGGGGATGTTAGACACATATTGTTCCACAGGCTAGGTTACAATCTGATCCATTTCCTACAATATTTTCTTTTTAATAGTATGCGCTTACTGTTTAAAATATGCATATCTCAGGGGCATTTCCCCATTGAAAATATCAGTTCAAACCCACTTGCCATTCGCATGTAATATGGTATGTGTTTATCCCTCATTTGAGCAGTTAGCTTAATTATTTTATCTTTACACATTAATCTTATATGGGATTAAGATGCATTAGTCGGTGCACATGTACATGTAGTTTACAACCATGCATTAGTTAGTAGGTACAAATACAGGTTACTCCTACAAGTAAGAACCTCGGTTAACGTCCCTACGCTCCTTATGTACCTCGGAGCCAAGTCAAAAGTATCTATTCTTGAACCTCGTCCTCGTCGTGAACCTCTAGCATGCTGGAGTAAATTACAGGTTAGCTAGGGGATACAAATACAAATCCACATGTGAGTAGGAGTTAAAGTTTCATAGTGCTAAGATTAGATAAACTTCACCAGTATTTTAGGGTATTAGATAAAGGATAGGTTTCCACTGACTTAGCATATTAATTTTCATGCTCTCTATCATATATCCATTTTTTACAGCCTTAAAAAAAATTTTGAAGTCTGTTTTTTAAATAACCTATTCCATAGCATATTTTTGCAGGGGGAAGGGGGTGGGGGTTCTCTCCCAAAAATTCCCAAAGTAGGAAGCTTAAGGTGTAGTAAGATCATGCATTTTTGATAGAGCATCAGCTGGGAAGGAATTTTGAATAAAGGTTTTAGTCATATGTGCCTTACATGTATGGTGCAGTCCTTCTACATTTACAAATGCTTAGGGGTAAATACAAAGTCCCCTATTGTGTTTCTTGGCTTGATAGGTAATTAGTATATACAAGATTTAATCAATTTTACATGGTCCTCAGAAGCGCTTGGTTTCAAAAATAAGTGGTACTTGTATAACCTCATTCCTTCAGAACTGGCAAGATACATTACAAAATATTAAAAAACATGTTCTTCAGTTTACAATTTGGGTATGTGATCACTTAAATTTATTGTCAACAATACACGAAGAGCATAATCATGCCGAAAGGGGAAGGGGGGGGGGGTAGAGAGTATAGTTGCTCATTCATCTTGTTTGTAATCTTTGCAGGAAAGTATTTTACAAATTTATCTTTCAAATCACCTAAAAAAAATAAATAAAAAATAAAATTCAAATAAATAAACAAATAAATTAAAAAAAAGGGGGGGGGGTTTAAATCTAGATAAGACATATTTTCTACATTATTTTCTTACATTAGTCCAGTTTGTTCTTTCTTTCTGACTCGGTAATATACCTGGATATTAAGAATAGAAATAGAGAAATATAACTTCGAAAGATATAAAATCAGGGAGGGGGGTGTTAGGCACGATTTATTTGAAGGGAAACTAGAATTGTTTTAATGCATCATAAATCTACAGTGGGTTGGAAATGAGAGAGAGTGATGTTCACGATGGATGGGTTGCTGAGGGTTTTGAGTAGGCTAGGGGTCCATGGTGGGTGATTAAATTGAAGTTTCCTACCCCCACCAGGTGGCGGTGGGCACCTACGGTGCCCATGTGGCGAAATCGTCACTTTCAATTTAACCATTGAACTGTTGATTTTGTTAAATTTTTGTAGTTGATGTTGATATATGTGATGGTTGATGTTGATATATGTGATGTTGACTGTGAAAATTATATCTTATATAATGTAAATCTAAAGCAAAATTATATAATTAAAAGATAATTTGTGTTGAAATGTGTCCGTAGCACGAATGAGGTCAACCCAGCGTGCTTCTTTTCCCGTCAGGGAGGGCACAACTTATGTTGATGTTGGGGGTATGCCAGTTTGCCGACTGCCCCACTGTTGTGTATACCACTGTGGACAATACCTGCCAACTCGAATAAAACATTAAACTTAAATACTTAGCATTTGTTCAATATATATAGGTCTTTGATAAACATTCTTTGGTTAAAAAGATAAAGTTTGTTAAAGCCTGCGCTCAATATTTTTTCTGAAAGAACTGCTTAAAAATGAAAACAAGCCGTTTTATACAAAATACACTGTAATAGCGAAAAAATGTTAACTTTATGATGATTTCAAAATTAATGGAACTTTAATTAAATTGAAAGTAACAAATAAAGACCAAATGTGTAGCTACGCAAAGTAGGAATATATCCGTATATAAAGTAAAATTAAGGCCATTTTTTGAGACACTTATCACATATTGATCTTTATCGAACCAATTTCTTTTGCGTGCATACAGGACTTAAAGAAAAAAAAAACCGATTTGTTTCGTAAAAAGTTTCATTAAAAACATTAATTAAAATTATGAATAAATAGATTGAATAATCAGTTTTGGAATCATTTTATCAAACAAATTTTTGTCAAGAAAACTACCAGTTTTACCTTATTGCGTGGACCGTGAGGTCCACGCAGTAAATATATAAACGAGTTTAAACCGGATGCCATGGGCAAACGACAGGCAATGCTGGAGAGTTCGCACCTTAGGTAACTTGCCCGTAGAATAATTCGCCTGATTCGAATTAGAATATGCCATTCATTGGCAAATCGCGCTTTTAAATCCGCATATCGCATTTACATATTCATAGGCGGGTTCGAATTCGAATACATATACTTTTATATACAAACTAAACATTGATTCTGTGGCACAAGCATTTTTAAAAGTAGAAAGAACTTGCAGTTTATAGATACATTTAACTTAACAACTTGAATGAAAAACGTCATTTAACAACTATTTCTAGCTTTTAAAAGATAGAACAAGTTTTCACCGGCATTAGTTTTGTGCATCAAGGCTCGCAAAATATTTTTTATTACAGCAATCCAATACCGTTTGATAGAGGGGGGGGGGGGGTCCGGACAAAAAAATCTGCGTGCTACAGAGCTGTAATAGAAGTGAACCATCAGATTTCTATTTTACCCCTGATAGATTTCTTCCGCATAAATCCAGAACAGGTGTCAAGTCCTAGCCATTATGGGTTACATGTATCTACATAGCCTAATTTTTGAAACTGACAAAACTAAACATGCTAAAGGCCGCTAATCGGAGATAAAATTTAACAATTTTGCTTTGAGCTACAATCAGTCATAAGTAGGCAGAACATTGTCCACTGGAAAATGTGAACAAACCTTGATGAATATTCACTACATCTAGAAAATTTCTTAATTGAATTTCGGTTACAAAAACATGCATGTGGTCCACGTATTGCAGTCCTTTTTTACACAGTGAAAACCATTGTAAATTTTTAAAATACATGTATTGCTAAATAAACCGTATTTAACCGTATTTTTTTTTTATAAATACTTGTATGTTTCTTTAAACTAATAAGAATCAATGTATAGACGAACTTTTTCATGAACCTCGAACACGTGTACCAGATGATGAGTGATATTAGAATATTCAGAAATGAATATCTTAAAGGCAAATCGTAATGTCTTAAATAAAAAAAATCCATGATCAATATGGCTACCCAAATTCAATTGTTTTTAATTTATATGGTCATAGAATATGCTAGATATGGACTAAGCAAGAAAAGAATGTCCTGAAGGGAAACATATATTTAAAAATAATCTTTTTTTATTACTGCAAGACTAAAACTAGTGAGTGGTGAAACTTTAAACTTTTCAACGAGAAATTCTTATTTCGCGGTAAATAATAAACAATAAACGAACAAATAAATAATGTGTTAGGTGATTTTCCAATTATCTACTAAATCTTCACAGATGTTTAAAATTGTTGTATTTTACGTGCTTTCCTCAAAGCGATCATCATTCATATTGATGAATCTCATTTGTGTTATAACTACAGGTGCTAGATAGAGAACCAGCGAACTGTTGTTAAAACATTTTATCTGTTACCCTGTTGTTGATATATTTTGAATTTAATTTCTATTTTGATTTTTGATATTGATTATTAATAAGAAATTGATTTTTAGGCAATTATTAATGAGTAGAAACTTGATCGTCATCAAGTAGATTTTATGAAAACTTTTATTTTTCCTCGTAATCTCCTCCGAAATTAAATCTTTTTTTTTACTAATATGAAAAACACAAACAAATAGTTTAGGTTAAATGCGTTTGTTACAAGTTTGTATCTATATATCAATAATAATATTTTAGTGACGTAATTTGTAACAAAATATTAATAAATACATGTAACTACATCGACAAAAACATATACATGTACATGTTTATAAGAATTAGTTGTACAAGTACATATAATGCATTGCATAGTTAATGGGGAGGGAATGGGAAGGGAAAATGTTCTTAAAATCTTGTAACGAACTTTGCAATGACCAAATACACGCCTGGAGCACTTTTAAAGTAAGCGCCAAATCACTCGTGCATGCAAAGATCGGATATTTCCGTAATACGGAACTCTAAAAAAGCGTAAAAAGAAATCAATTTCATTAAATATGATATCTTAGATTCTTGACAGCTGAAAAAATTATTCTTTAAAAATTGTTTTTGTTCATTTCATTTTTAGAAATACCTTTTTGAGTTTTATTCATAAATAAATCTCACCTAGGCAACCAACTTATTTGAAAGTAAATTTTATCAAATATGTTTGTGTGTTGTAAACAGAAATGAGTACTTTAGAATAAAAATAAAATAAAGTAAAAATCAGATCAAAGAATGATAAGGATAAGAATATTAACGATTTTATATGTATTTGATCTAATATTTGTCTCATGGAATAATTCATTCTGATCATTTGATACATTAAAAATACCTTTGATGTTAACAAAACAGTCCATTTAAAATGGAAGCCATTAAAATGAAAATTATATTATTCTTGCTTTGCTTAATGGTAATAAAGAAAAAAAGCGATGGTATGAACAATGATAATGATATAATAACAAGAAAAAATTAACCACTTAGTAATCTTTGTCTATTGTTACCATTTACTGTCTAAATATGAACAAAAATCTTTCTTATTCGAATGAATTGCATTCCGTAAAAGTTTTGCATCAGTACAAAACTAAAAACAAACACCATCATCTTGCTCAAGGAAATAGAACACAGTAAAATAATTTAAACAACCAATGAAATGTTTGCATTATCAATATAAAAGGACGAAAATAATTATAATCTGAAACATAATAAACAATCGATCAGTGAGATAAAAAGCTGAATTTTGAGGTAAGGTATTGAAATTTCTTCTTTTTCAAAAGTAAAATTAAAACATATCCAAAGTATAAAGTGTCAAAAAATAGAATGTTAACTGATGGTTTTAATAGAAATTGCTGGTCTATTATTCACAAACTGAATAGACGACGGATTTTCTGTTATTTTCCCGAGCACACGGCGAGTATGACCGGTCGGCAGGGGATGCTAACTCCTCCATGGCACCTGATCCCACCTCTCATGTTTTGGAGGTCCTTGTTTACTCTGTTCCTATTTTGTATCGTTTCCTAGACTTTTTCGCGAAAATACTATTCAAAATACATGTACTGCTAAACTCCATATGTCATGTTTAATTTTTCAAGTCAAATGAAATAAAATTAGATAGCATTCATTAGTTTCCCAGTTCGCCTTTAATTTGACAGAAAAATCGCCGTAATGATTATTGTATGGGAAAATGACTCTATTAATTTTTCCGTAAACTGTTATCCTGAAAATCTGAACATTATGTTTGAGAATTTTCGTACTCGGAATAAAGTGGTTTTTGTTTGTTTAGGATACTTCACATCGAAAACAAAATTCACAGCTATTAATTTAATCCTTACCGTCCACTTCAGCTCAGCCCATAGAGCGCTCGTTCCTTGATATAAAGTTCTTGAGTTCGAGTCTCGGCTGCGAATGGTCTAAGCAGAAAATAAACGTAGCAACTGTTAACATGTGATCGGCAATTTAAAGTGACAGTTTTTGGTCCTTTGGATGACACCTTAAAAACCGAGGCCACGTTTTTTGACTGGTGTTGGTACGATTCAGATTCCTCAGTGCTCAATTCTAACAAATTACAATTAACAAAATGGATATTAAATACATTGCAAGATTATATCATTATAAGACTAGAATAATATTTAAAAAAGAAATTGATTAACCTTATGATATTTAAACATTTTATCTCTATCGTATCTAGAAGATATGAAAAATATTTGAACATCATGTTCTTTTTTTCAGATAAAGGATTAAAATTAATAATTTTTATATAAAGTCACCTAATTCCCAGGATTCGTTAGAACCATATGGCTTTTCTATAAAAATATTTTATATTTTGCAGATGAAGACCTTTACCGTACTTGTTGTGTTTTGCATTCTAGCATTATTATTCATGGAACCTGTTTCCTGTCTTGGAGGGAGCTGTCGTCGTCGATGCAATAACAGGCAATGTATGCGGGAGTGCCGAGGAAAGGGTTACATGAGCGGCGCATGCTCAAGATCAGTTTTCTGCCCAAGAAGAAGAAAATTCAAGTGCAAGTGTTATGGACGGTTTCGAGGTTGAAACAACAAAAAATCTATTAAAAAAAGTTAATAGGTCAATAAAGGATTAAATCATCAATCTTTACAGTTTATTCTTTTTATTTAAAATAATTTATTCATCATTAAAGTTTACTGTTTTTGCGTTTATAATTGAAATATATGGTGATGCAAACAGTATTCTATGTTTTATTTATATGTTCTGTTAATGAAGTTAAAAAATCATGTTAGTCTGGTCCGATTTACAGAAAAAATACTTCTAACGGCAAATAATTATTATTTGGTCCAGCATAGTTTTTTAACCTATTTCGAGTATGCTGAATCCGAAAAAATATGCTGGCCTTCATGAAAATGGCGTTAAAGAGGTCAAAATGGCGATTCAAAATGGCGGAAATCCAATTTTTCTAATTTTCTCTTAATATCGTTCAAAAAGGAGAAATAATGTGTGAATATCTCACTGAGTGTAATACAAGTATAAAAATGAAAATAGAATGCTAACATTATTAGTTTAACGTAGAACCTACGTCGTATGACATCATAACTAGTGAATGTGTTTAGTCTGTGCTAGATCCATTATGACGTCATAATTAATTCAATGTCATTTCCCGTACTTTACAGCTTCAGTATAGAAATGATAGAAAATACTGCATTTTGAAATTCACAGAATTCAATTTAAAATCATGCCGAAATAATCTTCATAATATTCGATTTATATATTTTTTAATATAATGCTTCATGACAATATATTTCTTGAATTAGAGAAACCTGTAGGCACCTTTCATTTAATAGATCTTGACCTTAATAAAGTTGACAAATTCAATACTATATTGTGTGATGAAATTGCCATGTATACAGCAAACTGTAATAATGTAAATGCACGTAACTATTTTGAAGGAATGCAAAAATCTTTTTAAAAAATCGTCAGTTGCCAACTAAATAGTGTAATATCTTGATGAAATGTGTCTACTGGTAAGTCAAAGATGTACGTGTTGTAGATTGTGTGTACATTTTGTGATATTTATCATGAAATGATGTGCATTCCTTTTCATAATTATTTGTTACTTATTCATATTCTTGGAGTTTTATTACAAATTCTATACTAAATATGATCTTTTAAATTAAAAGTACAATTTTTATAAACATTTTCAAGCTGAAAGTAGCCCCGAACAGTCATTCAATAATAAAATCCGTGTAAGTGCAAAAAGGTCAAGAATATTAGTATCAGTAAATAACCTATCTCTCATTAGTTAGAGGGGAAAGGTGTATATTTTAATCACTTTTTGTAATCATTTGGGTATGTTCTTTATCATATTAAAGATTGAAAATATTGTGACAAAGACTTCTGATATATATTTACAAATGTAGGGTGGAAAATTGATTGAAAATAAATAGAGTTTATTTGCCTATAGTTTTGAAAATGTGGACTTATCTTTTATATCAATTGAATAAAAAAGAATTCATTCTCGGGAAATATTGTTTAATACTGTTCAATTAATAAACAATAAAAACAACGATGTTTAAAGAAGCAATTCTGGGATTTTGTTGTCTTCTTTGCATGACAAGTACCCCTGAAAATGACTGAAATTGTGAAGTCGTAATATGTAATTATCATTCCATGTTTAACTGCCTGCACTACATTTAATAACAAGGAAACATGTCATGTGCTTTTGACTGATTGATAAGCGGGTGCTAATTTTTCATTATGAAAAGTTTGAAAATCTTGTGACAAAGACTTCTCCGACATAGGTTCTACCTTAACTCAGAAAATTTAGTTGTTTCTACACTTAATTCGAATTTTCTCTGATTTTTTGTCTATTGTTTCTATATTCTGCTTTGCTTAGGATTTTACATTTGCAAATATCCATACACTGCAGATTTGTATTTTCCCCTCTACATCTCACTATTCTACAACTGAATGATGGCGAAGCTGTAAGTTAAATGTCAAAATGGCGATTCAAAATGGCGGATATTCATCTTTTTCTTCAAATTATTTAATTCTTAATGTCGTTTACATAGGAGAAAGGATTTGTGAATATTTTACTGAGCGTAGTACAACTATGTAACATGCCAATAGGACACTAATTTGATCACTTTAAATCGGAAAATTTAGTCGTTTAAATTTGAAATGTGTTATTTAGCTCAAAATGGCGATTCAAAATGACGTCTGATACACTCGAATTTCATAGAAACTGCTTAATTCTGGTTAGTTTTGCAGAAAATAAATTACAGTTTGTTTTTAATATACATAGTATGTATAGTATATTGATTAGCTCATTAAATATGAACAAAAAGTACTTGAAAAGATTCATTTTTTTCTGGAAATAGTTAAAACAAACTTGACTTAAGAGTTTCCAAATTTGACCGTATGTGTTTCAAAGCCTTTGAGCCCCCGTCCACCTAAAATCACTCCCGAAACCTGTCATTATCAACTCGCACTTCTACCTCAACATCCCTCGGCACACCATCAAATATAACTGAAGAAATCCTTGTCCGATTTCTAGCTTTTTAGCACTTATAAGAACTTAGTATTATCCCCTAACATGTTCTATTCCAGCTTTATTTGCTATATGTTTCAGTCTGTCTTCGGAATTTTGGTATTTTCAACATTCAAGTAACATAGTGCCCCGTGTCAAGGATGGCAACCCCCTTGGCATGTAAAAGATCGTTTCTCTGGAGTTCGAAAAAGAGTAAGCTCACTGGGGGCCACCAGAGAAACCAAAATCCTTCAAAAACCGATTATTTAAACTGATAGTCCGCCGAAACATGGCTGAAAAATTGCCGACTCGGCGTTTAGCAATATACAATCAATCAACTAACATTCAAGAACAACACATTTATGTTCAAATGTGAAAAGTCTATTTTGTTTTACAAAACCATAATTATGCAAAATGAACTAGAGATACTGTGAGCAATTAGCTCATTAAATGATACCCCGGTCTCCCATATGAATATAATGATAGTGTCCATGTTTTGCTATGGGAAACCCAAAATATGTGTCGGATCAAAAAGTGAAATAGGAGGTCACAATGGCAATATGTAATAAAGATTCTGTGAAATTTCATTCAGTGGTATGAGAGGAATTGCGGATACGAGATGGGTACCCCAAAGCGTAACAGACGGACGGACGGACATACCGATTACTCTATACCCTTCCGCTTTTCAAGCGGGGGGTATAAAAAAATCTCTGATATTCAAGACATGTAGCTCTTTATTTTGTGACCTTGTATAGATTTGTTATCTTTTAGGGTAGAAAGGTCATTCTATTAGCAAGAAAATCCTCAAACTTGATCATCTGAAATCACATTGTGTGCATATTTTGGTGAGAAAAGTTGTAAAATAATGCAATTTAAGAGCGCCTGCAGATTCCTCGTGATTCCTGTAACTTACAAGCTTTCGTACCAATAGGCCTAAGCCATTCCTGATTTCGATCTAGTCAACACTTCTCTTGACAACAACATTTTCTTGAACACTTCAAGAACGTTACAAGGCAACTTGATCCACGCTTCTTTGTTAGGATACTGTAGGGTTGTATCAAGAATCGAGGGGGATTGAACACAAATATTTTCTTCTTTCAGATTTTATAAATTTCAATTTTTAAAAATTTTTATACACTGTTCAATACAAAATTATCCATTCACAATATGAAATATTTGAGATTGCAGATACATTTTTGACTGAAAATAACAAAATGCAAATGTTGGGTCACAGAATCAGAGCTGGATAATCAAGAAAATTTATGGTTTACGTATATCATTATACTGATCATTCTTAATATATATGTTTATATTTGGATATTATAATGTATTCAGATTTATATAATGTAACATTTACTAGCCCTATAAATGGTCGTGGTCAATCATTTTAAAAATCATACTAAGTTATGTTGTACTAGACCTTCCACGTGAACATAAACATTTATATTTTTTCTATACTGGACTAAAAATAGATCAATATTTTCCAACAACTGAATGTTCACTCGCCTTAATGCTCGGGGGATATGCTCTTGGGGTAACTTAATTTTCATATTGTCCTCAAAACAGCAATAATTGTTTGATATTATTAACTTTTTATATGAAGAAGCATGGTGAGACAGGTAAAAGGTAAAATGTCTTCGGAGTTGTCGTCAAAAAATTATCTTAACAATAGAAGTAATTAAACAAAAATGCGTGTTATAAAAATCCTAAGTCATTAACAAAAATATCCTCCAACTTTCATTGCATATCTGAACATTATTTCATGAATAATAATAAAAAAAAAATTGTAATTTATTTTCTGCAAAACGAACCAGAATTAAGCAGTTTGGGTATTTTTCGAAATTCGAGTGTATAAGACGTCATTTGAATTGCCATTTTGAGCTAATTAACACATTTCAAATTTAAACGACTAAATTTTCCGATTTAAAGTTATCAAATTAGTTTTCTATTGTTATTTTACATAGTTGTACTACGCTCAGTAAAATATTCACAAATCCTTCCTCCTAGTATGTAAACGACTTAAGATTTAAATAATTTGAAGAAAAAGATGAATATCCGCCATTTTGAATCGCCATTTTGACTTTTAACTGACAGCTGCACTATCATTCAATCGTAGAATAGTGAGGTGTAGAGGGAAAAATACAAATCTGCAGTGTATGGATATTTGCAAATGTAAAATCCTAAGCAAAGCGGAATATAGAAACAATAGACAAAAAAATCAGAGAAAATTCGAATTAAGTGTAGGAAAGACTAAATTTTCTGAGTTTAACTAATAATGTTAGCATCCTATTACAATTTTTATAGTTTTATTACACTCAGTTAGATATTCACTCATTAATTCTCCATTTTGAACGACATTAAAAGAAAATTAGAAAAATTGGATGTCCGCCATTTTGAATCGCCATTTTGACCTCTTTAACGCCATTTTCATGAAGGCCAGCATATTTTTTCGGATTCAGCATACTTGAAATAGGTTAAAAAACTATGCTGGACCAAATAATAATTATTTGCCGTTAGAAGTTATTTCTAGCCTTCTTTTTAAAAATCAGGACCACACTATGTTAAAGAGCTGCGATTGTTTAAAATGCTTAATAATCAGAAAAGTATGTCTACAAGGTTTGTCCAGTAAAATCGTGGACAAGTTGTCTAAAATATAGAAACAATCACCAATGCCATCTAACATTTTTAATATTATTTACTACATATTTTACCATTATACATAACAAATTCTATCAGATATACACATAAATCAACAAATTATTTGATTTTATTTAATGCGATGCATAGCTAAAATGCGCAATATTAAAACGTCAAAGTGTCTAAAGCAGCATCACGTTTGCTCTTTCCTTAAAGAAATTAAATAGGTCCCACGAACATCAAGGATTTTATTCAAATTCAATTATAACTAGCATAAAAATAATTTTAATTTCCTAATCTACCTGACACATGGTCGCCCGCGTGAAACAGCGGTTAGAGCGTCTTCGAAGTAAGGAGTTAATCGTACGTCACAGGTTCGAATCTCACCGTGGGGCGTTGAAACCGGTGTCGTATAGTGAGACTTCCCCCATAGTGAGGCTTCCCCCGGAAGGCTCACTATATAGTGAGTCTTCCCCCCGGAAGGCTGGCTATATTGTGAGACTTCCCCCCGGAAGAATGGATATATAGCCGTTCTTCCGGTGGGAAGGCTCACTTTATAGCCAGCCTTCCCCCATTCATAGCGAGACTTCCCCCTCTTATTATAGTTTCCGGAACATTGTTTTATTATTTAAAAAAATTCTAACAGTGTTAATTTATGACGAAATTATCTTCCATATATATACATGTATTTATATATTTATTTTATATGCATGAACCACGCCCCACACATTAAAACATGGTATTCTTATTTTCAATTTGTGTGGAATAACAAACAACTTATTGGTTTGTATATGTGTTGAAGTTAACAACAAATGAATTATTTTTGTTATTTTTTTTTATTCATATTCAAATATCTTATTTTAATGAAGTAATGACTGATGCATACATGCACGTTTTGTGTTTCAACGTATATTTAGTGTAAAAATGAAATTGCGACAAAACAGATCTACACACTAAAATTGACAATTAGCCATCTCCGACTTTAGTGCAAAATAGTTTAGTCAAATAAGTGACAATTGCAATGTAGTAAATATATATTTTTTTTAATTTTACGTATTTTTTATACGAGTATTCAAACATCCAATCGTCCAAACCCAGTTTAATAAAATATCTTTAAATAAATGATTTTTAAAACACGACCAAAATGAAAAAAAATAATTGTATGAATTGATGTATGGGTGTGATGAGCAGGGGATGCACACATTTTCATGCAATTTTTCCGGTCATAAATTAAAAAAAAAAGGGGGGGGGTTAAGCCCAATCCATGCATCCGGTGTCTTTGCTAAAATATGCATGACAGTCAGAATTTGATTTAAAGTGTATTAGAACTCAAATCCATCTTATTTGATTTTACAGTGATGTAATTTCATTAATATCACGCAAATTTAATTTCAAAATGAAATACAAATACTAAAAATACTTCATAAAATTTATAAAAGTTAAAAGGTCCCTAAAGCATACAAAAATATTTAATTATGTCAATGTTTATAAAATCCAAACTGAAAACCGAAGGGGGAAGACTCACTATGGTCATTGTGGGGGGAAGTCTCACTATATAGCCATATTTCCCCCAGGTGGAAGACTCACTATATAGCCAGACTTCCGGGAGGAAGTCTCACTATGGCGGAAGTCTCACTATATGACACCGGTCCTTCGGATGAGACTGTATAAACCGAGGATCCATAACGCAGAAGTTGCTGGCACGAAAAGATTCTTCCCTGCTCAATAACCCTGAGTGCTGAGCATAGGATAAAAACTGTAGCTCTCCATCGGAAAGTTGTGGCGTCTCCATATGAGTGAAAAGTTTTGAGTTTATTACTCACTGATATAAGATCTTTTTAAACAGTACTGTAAATAGGGTTATTTCCTACTTGATTTCCCATGGATACTAATTGCATTTCATTGTAAGCAAACCTTTTTTTTGTATAAAAATAAATTTTCCTAAGTCTTATTTTCTCCTTTTACATTGCTCACAAATTTGCCCCGTTTTAAATTCGCCATATCCAAATCTGTTTAAGAGTTTATATTGTTTTCTATGAATTTCCCCCGTTTTAAATACGCACACTTGTGAGAAAAGTGAAAGGGGGGAAAATAAAATGGGGGTGAAAATTTCCCTGTATACAGTATTCATGAATAATAAGTACAGTAACTATAGCCTTCATATTTTAACGGACTGGTGTATTTAATATGATGCTTGTTTTAAAAATATTCTAAAAGGTTAAAACTAATTTCAAACGGAATTTACACAGGATTAACCTTAAAAACACTGTAAATTGAAAAAAAAAATAACAAACCGCCTATCCCGTGTTGTTAGTTAATAGTCATGTAGTTTCAGTTGTCCACCCAGTTTCACTTAGTACTGCATTAGAGATTAAAGATGGGACGTGAATGATTAAAATATCTTTCGAGAACATTTTCGACCAATCAATTTTAGCCTAACATGGAGATTTTCAAAACATCGGCTGTTCTTATCTTTACCTACACATTGAATTGTCGATGGATTATTATTAAAACAACCGGTATTTTAGCTATTTTTTGTAAAAATAAATGAATTTTCTTACTTTGAATCATTAAAATAAAAAAAAGTTAAATGCCGAAAGAAAAATATCATAATTGAAATACCGATTTAAATTTTGTTACATAACCTGTTGTTTTTCCGTAATAGGCCTTAGAGCTGCCACTAGGTCCCTTCCACTGAACTAAAAGCTTCTTTGTATTGGTTGGTAATAAAACTATGACTTTATCGTGGACCTCAGATGATCTATTTCTAGCATTATGGTCATAATACCTTTTCTGGTCTGTTTTGCTACATTCCTCTTTTTCTGACACAAGGTCTGCCATCTTGGCCAACTTTTCCCTTGTCTCCATGATGTAGCTGAGCACAGACGGTTTTAACTCTTGACTTTCATCTTCACTATCGATGCTTTCTCTTAGGATTAACAGTCGACCTTTCACATGCCTTCCATATAACATCTCGAAAGGTGAAAATACTGTCCATTCCTGTGGAACCTCTCTGTAAGCAAACAGGAGATATGGTAATAATTTATCCCATTTACCTGACTCGTCCTGGGCATAGATCTGTAGCATTCGTTTCAATGTCCCATTAAACCTCTCAACTAGGCCATTAGCCTGAGAATGATAGGCAGTGGTCTTTAACTTACGTATGCTCAGTATTCTACATAACTCTGACATCAGTGACGACATGAAGTTAGTCCCTTCATCAGACAAGATCTCTTTTGGCACTCCAACACTTGAGAACACCTCTACCATTGCTTCTGCCACCACTTCTGCTTCCTGACTCCGTAGAGGTATTGCTTCAGGGTATTGTTTAGCATAGTCGCAGATTACCAGTATATATTGATTACCTCTTTTGGTTTTTGGTAACGGCCCCACCATGTCTAAAGCTACCCTTTCAAATGGTTTATCAATCCAGGGAATCTGTACTAGCGGAACTTCGCTTACCTTGCTTTTTGATGTATCTTACTGACACTTAAGACACGACCGACAGTATCTCTTGACATCGTCAAAGATTCCCGGCCAGAAGAAATGCCTCAGCTCTTCCTGGTTTTCTTCATACCAAGGTGACCTGCCATTGGAATATCATGTCCAAGAAATTGAATCTGTCTGCGGAATTTCGTTTGCACCACTAACTGCTTCACCATTTCCTCAGTAGGTGATATAAAGATCCTTTAAAGCATACCTTTATCAATTGTAAGGAAACTTTCCTCTCCCTCGGAAATCCTATCTACGACCTTCTTCCTGTAGGTGTCTAAAGTAGGATCCTTCTGCTGCCCCTGAGTACAATCTTCCTTTGAGAGATCTTGATCAAAGTAATACTAAGTGTCCAACACTTCCGGTTCTTCACATCCTTTTTTGGATGCCGCTCTAGTTACAACTGCATCATATTTTTGCTTACGTGGATCTAACAAAGCTGTCTCCTTGTCAACAGCGATATCAACCCGAGTATAGTTTCCTACAATAAGATCTGCTAAAGGCGTACTCATTACCAAAGCTACTACTTAACCTGTGACGTAAGGCGTCTCGACTTCAACCCACACTTCCGGACATTTCTCTAAATATCCATTTGCAAGAGTAACCTCACTCTCGCCCCCTGTTAAATCATCTCTCCAAATCAACTTCTCTGCCACTAGGGTTGAAGTGCATCCTGTGTCCCTTAACACAGAAGCTTCCTTACCGTTCACCCTTCCGGTCTCAATTTTCAGCCCAATACACTTGTTTCCATAACTCACCGACCTGGTTTCAACCACTACGAGTATCTCTAAATCACAACCCTTCCTCGTTGGTTAGTGAATTAACCCTACTTTACTCTTACCTTTAGTAGGTTGCACTGTCTTTGGCTTCTCTGACCAATGTTTTCCAGCTCTTCAATCCTTATCATTGGATTTCCGTAACGGACAATTGCTAATGGAATTTCCAGTCGTCTGACACATAAAACACCTCTTTCAAGATTACTTTGCTGAGTTGGCTGAAATTTAAACTTACCTCTATTATCCTTTAAGGTACTAGTGGGTTACATTCTATTCGTTAACACTGAACTACAATGTGCATTCTGGTAGGCTTCAGCGAGCTCGATCATTTCATCCGCCAATTTTGGCTTCCTCTCTTTCAACAACACCTGCAAATCCTTAGATGAACTATTGACCAACTGCTCTCTCAAAATCACATCTACCAACACATCAAATTTATTGTTAACTTTCTCTAATTGACACCAGTGTACAAAGTGGTTTAAAGCATGAGTATAGAACTCTCCGAAAGTTTCATTTGGGTATTGTTTACAAGCCCTAAACTTATCCTTGTATGTACTAGCTGTCAAATCATACCTTTTTAGTATTGCCTTCTTGATAATGCCATAATCATTGGACTCATCATCCCCCAACCGCGCATATGTATCCAGCGCCTTACCTGTTAATTGAGGAACTAGTCACAAAGTCTATTCAAGTTTTGAGCACTTGTGCAGATTTGCAAGTTTTTCAAAAGATATGAGAAACACATCTATACCCTCACCTTCTACATATGCAGAAAGCAAATATTTAACTTCATGTTTCTGCTCTTTTACCTTTGCTTGGGCTAGTGTACCTTTACATTTGAGCTCTTGTTCCTGTAAATCTAATTCTCTCATTTTTACCTGTAATCTCTTTTCCTCCATATCTCTTTCAATGAGCTGTCTTTTCTCCTCCATGTCATTCTTCAATATCTGTTTTTTTCTCTTCTGCTTCTTTTTCTATAGCTAACCTCTGCAGTTCTTTTTACTGTCTCTTCTCTTCCCTCTGCTCAATACGTTCTTCTCTCTCAATTGCTGATGTATGTTTCCACAAATTCAAACAGACTGACAAATCTTGGCCCTTATTGACGCCTCTTGAATCCAACTGGGCAACAACATTGTAAACCAGAGACTAGACCCGAACTAATGACGAACCCCAAATTTTCAATCTCACTGAAAATAAAGCTTTAGAATTACACAGACCTTTTGAACTTTCTTTTCACAACCAAAATTCTACAATATATCTCTGTCTCCGGACCTATCACCGCAGAATCCCCCCGCTGCCACCATATGTAATGAGTTCTTCTGGATTTTGTGTTAGTACGGAAGAAAACGAAACACTGTAGAATCAATTAAACGAAAATAATTTATTTTACAGATGAAAAAAATGAATTAACAAACAAAAAACAGCACAAAAACCTTACATACCCCACACTCGCAAACACTCATACAGAGATAGAAAAAAATATAACTTTACAAAAAATTAACTGACACGACCACGATCAATGAACTTAAATTGCGTGTCAGAAACAAATATCAACAAAACTTAATTAATGAAACAGTAACTTTTGTATTAAATAAATAAACAATTCCAAGTTGTTTTTAAAAAAGTTCAAAATAGAATTTATACTTTCAATACTTTTCACTATAATATAACTTTAGAATTATTTTTTTATAAACCAAATTGGGAGTTTGTCTGAAAATTGTTCCTATTTAAACACTATTATCAACACCAGAGGGCACCACTGGGCCTCCATACACCGCTGGGTAAACACCACATTCACTGACCGTCTAGACCGAAGGACTCACAAGTTTCCCTCTTATAACGTCTCTACATACATCTATCCCTCCGTTAGACGGACGCTATAGTGTTCCCACTTGTCTGTAAGGACGTACGCTGTACCGCCGCCTCTCCGTATGCTCCGGTCCTAGACACAAACTGACCACTCGACCACTCACACCTGCCGTCCTTAGCCCCTAGCCCTTCGTATACTCTAGGCCCTATGCACTAAAATAAATTAAACGATTTTTCTATAATACTATCAAATAACAGAATATACCCACCTAGTCAACACAAAACAAGTATACAGACAAAAAGTAACAAACTCCTATAAATAGAAACGAAAACAAGCTTACCAGCTGGACAAAATAGAAATGACCACACACAGAAATTCCCCGTTCCCTGACTGCCGGTTCCAGCCTTATTTCTAGAATTTACAAAATATAAGAACATCCATGATGACCAAAACTGTAGACGTGACTTGGCACAGCGCCTCATTCACTGCCACGCGTCGCTTTTCTTCTGACCAAACAGGTTTCTAAATTTAGCTTATATACACACCCTCAAAAGTACGGAAACGCATAACCACCAAAACTCACAAGGAAAACACAAAATCAAACATAATATAAACTAAACAAAAGTCAACTTCATCACACGCTACACTTAACACACATAATAGACGCAAATGACATTGCGGGAAGAAAAATGGTAAATTAATTTTTATCGCATATTTGTTGTATTTTACGCTATATCAACAGGGTTGTATTTTTAATCCAGCTGAGTCAAAACAATAATGATATATATTTTGGTGTTCCTAAATATTGAAAATGCATGTAATTCCGTCTGTGCATTCTTCCGCGCCATGACAAGGTTTTGCATGTGTTATAGAGATTTGAACATCGTAGAATTCTCTTGGATTTCATGAAAAAAATTCACTGAATATAAATATATAATTATTTTAATACCGGATTCAGCAAATCACTGTAAACGGTAAAATTCTATTTAGAATTAACCCCCTTTTAGAGAGAATTCTTCTTTGAACGAATAAAAATTACTATATTAACCTATGTAAACGAAAACATGACATGGACCCTTTTTACATAACAAAGGTTTGGGGCTCTTGTATCAGAACCACAGAAAATACCCTATTTAGATATTTCTAAACATATACAAATGGAAAAATAAAATTGAAAATTTTGGCTGCAATTGTGTCCATGTCATTTGAAAGGACCAAAACGAAATTCTTGTTTGTTTTTTTTTAATTATTATTTTTATTGAATAAATTCAATTAAATTAAGTTAAAACTTTTCTTTGAAGTGGCAAATTCTCAATGTCACTTCAACAGCATCTCTTTTTAAAAGCATATACATGTATATCCTCCGAAAAAGCAAGGACTACAAAATCCAAAGCGGAATCCACTGCTTCTACAATCCCTGGAGCACTGGGATGTCCTGCATGACCTCATACATGGGCTTATGGAATCCTGACTGACAACGGGAGCCACCACTCCCAGAGAGAGAACACACAGCAAAAGAACCAAGACACATGTCCTCATCTGAAAAACAGCAAATAAGGATCTCATGTCTGTCCTGGCCTTCCATGTTCTGCATGTTTCATTTGTATTCCATATTTAAAGATATGCGGGCGACAAAAAAAAATAAGTTGTATTCTAATCAGGTGATTGATCCGCTCGATAATCTGAGACAGCAAGTTATTTGATAAAAATAGAATTTACTTTTAATATGGGCAATTCTACTACGATTATTGTCGAAATCAAAGACATACCGCTGACATTATTCTCCAATAAATCATGAATGTCATCAAAAAATTATCAGATCAGAAACACGTATTAAACCTGAACAATTCAAATGCATGTTAGGCTGTAGAATGAAATTCATGTTTAGACCACATCAATGTGTCGTCTTTTGCAGTATAAACACTGTAAATTGCATAACGGTTCTGATGAAAAAAGCAGTAAAACAGGAACATGATTTTGTTATTGTAAATTCATTAAAATTTATCAATACATATAACTAACAAATTTGTAATTTAAAAAGGGTGTTTTTAATGAAACGAAAGCTCAAATCGTCTGCATTCCACACACAGGTAAAACAAATTAGTTTTCCTGTGGTGCAAAATAGAACAGCGTAATCGAGACAAAGTGACCAAATTCGTTTATAGAGGAAACGATCAACCCTGTTTTAGCTTAGAAGAATAGAAATAAAATCCTTGTTGTCTTGAATGATGCAAAATAACCTCTCGGTCTCGAAATGTTGTTTGAAATAATATAAAAGCCTCGGCTAACGCCTCGGCTTTTATCTTTCAAACAACATTTCCGGACCTCGGAGGTTAACCTGCGACATTCACGAAAACGTAGACTTAATTTCTAAAATTGATTTTCTAGTTGCCAGTATCTAACATCACAATGAAAGTTACAACAGGATTTTCTTGAAATTTGACTCATTGACGTTAACATACGTTATTACATGTAAACTTGAAAGGTATTTATATAAAATGCGAGATATTACATCAACTTACAACTTAATTATGCTGATATACGACTCAGTTACGTTAACATTTAGTATAATTATGTTAACAGACAATATCATTATGTAAACGCTCAAGATAGTTATGTTAAAAACAATGAATCATTTATCTGAATACGCAAGATATTTTGATGATACATGTATCATGCAAGTGAATAAAGTTAATGTCATCATGCATATCTTCGTATGTTTCATTACACAATTTAGTCTTCATTAACATGTAATTATAATTCATCTTGCGTATAGGGGCACTGAAACATGTCACCATAATTTATGTATATTAGAAAATGGAAATAAAAACACTGAATATTACATGTATTTGATGAACGTTTAAAAATTAATAAAAAATTACGACGTTGTAGTTAAGTCAGAGAATTTTTTTCGCTGAAGCTTCCAGTTCGAGAATTATTCTTTAATTAAATGAATTGAGCATGCATATAATACCAATGAAGAGTTTTCGTTTAAAGTCAGATTTGGAGTTTTCATTCAAGGCCATAATGCAGATATGGCATTTTATTGTGCCAACGCCTTTCTTAACAATATTTTATGGACCTTGGTTTATAAAATCTAATTCGAAAGACCCATGACTTTAATATAAATTCAATTCCTTTGATGAAAGATTACAATTAATTTTTCTTTACATGTACGTATAATGTTTGATTGATGGCAGCAAAGTTAATGAAACCCAGGACTCCAGATGAGGAAATGTAAAGCTTACCACAAAGCTAAAGTGGTGGTCATATCCAAAAAAAAAAAAATAAATAAATAAATGAAAAAAGTTTAATTTCACAAAAATAATCCATAAAAAATAAAAATGCGTTTAATTGTTTTGCCATAATATTTTGCCTAAAAAGAACAGGAGCAACAATTTTAAATCAAAGGTTGTAACATTGTTTTAAACAAGATCTTACCTTGAAAGTCCAGATGAATCTAAGATAATAATGGTAGAGATGATAAAGAACCCTGCGAACCACCTAGAATATTTATCCTTTATATATGTATAGACCATGTGTTTCATTGATTGAACAAAGATAGAAATTCACCTTTTTATCCAAATCAGGTTTTTATCACAATGCACATGCATTTTCCATGTTTGTTCTAAATCCTTGATTGTAAATCAAGATAAATGACGAGACAAAATATTGAAAACAAACCTGTTTAACATTATTCTGTTTGTTTAAAATAGAAAAAAATGTGCTTTATGGAATGCAAAATCATGCCTATTAACTAGGCCCGATCTACTTGATCTGCGCATACGTTTTAACGCAGCGTCGACTCACGCACCTCACAATACCCTTGACTGCCGTCACAATTGAACACAATAACGTCACAGTTAAAATGACGTCAATTTGCGCTAAAATGTTTCGCTGATCTTGCTTACTTACCTGGTAGCTCTATAGAATATGCATTGAAATCTGGCATTTCTATTTTTTTTTTTTTAAATATTCAAATTAATAAACAACTTTGGAACCTAATTAATTATGAGGGATTAATTTTTTGGTACAGATTCATTAATTTTATTCTGTTTTATTTCAATTTGTGAGTTTAAAAAACAAACACTTCAACTAAAAGTAAACGATTTTAGTCTTTCTCTTTGAACGTGTTGAAGTGTTTATACACACTCTTTTTATTGCGGACTTAAATATGCATGGATTATCTTCAGTTTTAAAAAGTAAAATAAGTCTATAAATCATTTAAATTGAAACGCCGAAATATTTTATATTTCAATATATTACATGATATTAGTAAAAATTGCAATTTTGTCGACCTTACCCCTCCACGTAAAACAACGTCGCTTGTTAAGAGAAAAATAAAGCATGGCGAGAAAATTATTTCATAATGTAAAAATTATCTATTTTTTTAGAAACTAATACATTATTGTAATCGTTTGTTGGCGTTATGTTAACCCATTGCAACCTATAAAATATGAAGTTGGATAGAATAAATGCAAATTTTGTGTTTTGACATGCCCCCTTTTCACTGCAATAAAGACTACCTCCAATTTTCTTTTCATTTTTAATAAGAAGAATGAAAATTGCATTATTTGTTTGAAAAACAAAGAATTTCATCATGTATTTTTTTTAATTTGTAAATTTCTTTATTTATTGAATAGTTTTAGTATGGAACTGTGTATAAAAACACGAAAAATGGTCCATATCTTGACAGTGCCCCCATTTCACTACAACAAAGGCAAGGTAACAAAATTTCATTCTAATTTTTCTAAGCATAAAACATACAAGTATATTTCCAAGAATTAAATTTTTTTATCAATCCGTTTTCGTAATTTTCAACTAGATCGGGCCTCTTTAAATCATTTTTAGGTCGTTTTTCTAATATTTAAAACTCATCAATGGCAGATGACAGTGTGCATTTTAAAGCAAGAATCTAAATGAAATAATTATCAAGGGAATTTTTAAGTCATTTTTTATGCACAGAAACATGAACAGGATGCTCGATGATTATCATATTGTGGCCATGTGAATGCTTTTTTTTTTTAAATCTATAATTCGGTCGTATCTTTAGTCGTTAGTTTGATGGTCTCTTTTTAAAACACTTGATAACACATTTGAATAAAATTTAACCGCTTTCAATTCAGGAAAATGTGCTTATATGCTCCTTGAAAAAGTTTCTTTGATGTGCAAGAGCATGTGTTAAATTAAGGCAAAATATTGGCAAGGTTGATGACATAAGGATGCAGTGTAGTTTGTAGTCGATATGAAGACACTCTGAGTGTAAAAACTTTATCCTATATGTTGATCGCTGATTGCTTTTTTTTCATCATATTATTTTGCCTTTGTTTTTTTTCTGTATAAGTATCAACTTGACAGGTACGTTTTTCTCCTTTGATGCATCTGATCCAAACTATAATACACTTTATGTCTTAATCTCCGAGACCGCTCTACTCATAACGTATCTTGTTTTCAAGGACTTCAAAAATCTATTCATTTAACTTGAAATTTGGGGAAGGGGGGGGGGGTCAGTTTAATATTCCTCCGATAACTTGAAATCTTTTCCTTTTGTAGCAGCTTGAAAAACTAATATTTTTTTGTGGCGTTAAAGTTAGAATTAGGTAGAATCCCCCATTTAAGTTTGGTCAAACGTAATAGGGTCTTTCGTTTCCAGTAGAAGACTTTTTCATTCGGTTTCCTTTTCCCTATTATAAAGGTTTTTCAGCGGAAAACCTTCTTGTTAAGTTCTTTCGTCGTTAGCGAAAGACTTTTCTGTAAAATTTGTATTCTTAGCTTTCTTTTCCGCATTTTTTAGTATTTTTTCTTATTTATTTTTTTGCACGCGAGTTCTCGTAATCGGCTTACTCGATTTTCATGAAACTTTCAGGACTGACAGAATGTAATAAAAACTAAACATATATCTTTTTGTTTTGATGACCTCTTTTTCGGTTCTGGGTTTTCTGCATTTTAATGAATTTTAGGGGGTTGGTTTGTCCGCCAGTTTGTTTTTTTCAAAAACGGCTTAAAATAGAAACTTGAGTTTTTAGCTCTACTGATCAGAGACCAGAAGAGCTTATGCGATAGTAATGCGTCCGGCGTCCGTCCGTCCATCTGTCTGTCTGTAAACAATTTTTCAAAATGCTACTTCTCCCAGAGTTTTGGTCTGATTTCAATATCATTTGGCACACAAGTAGACTACACTAAGATACATAACTCTGTTTATCGGTTATTGATTTCGATGAACGGTGTTGCCTTGGTTACTAAAAATAGAAATATCTGTGAAAATCATTCAAAATGATACTCCTACAACAGTTTTGGTCTGAATTCAATATAACTTGGCACACAAGTAGACTACACTAATATACATAAGTCTATGTATCGGTTTTTTGATTTCAATGAACGGTGTTGCCGTTGTAACCAAAAATATAATTTTTTTAATACATTCAAAATGCTACTCTTCCTACAGTTTTGGTGTGATTTCAATATAACTTTGCCTACAAGTAGACTACACTAAGATACATAATTCTGTGTGTCCGTTTTTGATTTCAATGAACCGTGTTGCCGTTGTTACTTAATATTAGGGATGTCAACGAGTACCCGCTTAACCGGGTACTCGATCGAACGTCCGAGTATCGAATACTAAAATCGGTACTCGGTTACTCGGATGTATATTTTCGAATATTTCGAAGTTTATTTGTTAATGCATTAAACAATATGTTTTAAAACGTAAAATGCTCATTGCACTTGTACATACAGTAATTAGGGTTTACTACGACTCTAAATGACCGTTATCGCCTGTGGCAGTGTTTATACAGTAATTATCATGACCAAGCACCTGTAATTTGGCTTTCCTCACCTTCGGCTGTCTTCTACCCTTACGTTTTGTTTGGCTTTAATTAGGCTTATTTGTTTTCACTGAACATCGTTTATTAGGTCTATTATGTTTAAATAAATTAGATAATTTCGTCGGGAAAAGAGCGGATGATATTACACGTGCGATTGTTGATATGGTTGTGTTTGATTACATGCCAATACAACTGCACTGTTGAAGGCAAAGGCTTTAAAAAACTGATGTCCATCGTTGCACCAAACTACAAAATACCGTCCCGTAATATTATAAGATCTAGGATCGAAAAAAAATGTACGATAATCGTAAATTCGCTCTGTTAGGAGAACTTGATGAAGTTCAAGTTGATACTGTACGTAGCTCTGACGACTGATACCTGGTCGTCAAACGCGACAAAGAGTTACATTACAATTATGGAGCAGATTATTTTTCAAACAAAAACACTGTTAACAACTATTAATTTTTTCTTGTGTTTATCTGATAAATATATTGAACTTTAAAAAATGTTATATTAAATTTCGTCGGGGACGGAGTGTTCATCTTATTACATCAGAAATACATTTACAGATAAGCCTCCTATCAGTGCATCTGGTTTTATATCTACAAGAGTTTACAATGTTTTACAGTCTTCAATTTACTTGTTCTTATTTATTTACAGTTTTACCGAGTACCCGGGTACTCGATCGGAAAAACGTCCGAGTAACCAAGTATTAAAAATTGACCGATTTGACATCCCTACTTAATATATAAATTTCTGTGAAAATCCGTCAAAATCCCACTCCTCCTACAGTTTTGGTCTGATTTCAATATAACTTGGCACACAAGTAGACTACACTACGATACATAATTCTGTGTATCCGTTTTTGATTTCGATGAACACCATCGGAGATGTGCACAAGTCGATACCCAAGCCAAAAAATCATTCAAGTGTAACGAGTGCGTTGGGGTATATATCGTTACAATGAGACAAGGTATCTGAAAGAAAGCTATAGTTGTCATGAAACAAGTCGTACATAGATGAAAATGTTGCGTTTTTAAGAATTCATGTCAGCTTTAATCAATGTAATATTCTGATGTTTGCCAAGTTAGATTATCTAATTTTACTAAAAATGGGGAAAAATCAAAAGTTCTGAGAACACGTAAAGACAGTTTTTAAGTAAGAGAAATTTGTATTCTTTGATTAGAAAAAAAATCATTAAAGTGAACTAAAACAAAATCGCCTAAATTGTATAATATACAACATAATCTTATTTTCACACATATAGTTATTTTATGTTGTCCATTTTATAATACTCGCCATCACCACCACACATTCATAAACAGTACATTTGCATGCAAATGTTCATAATCAAAGCGACATTTTTCACACATCACTCACATGATCCTATCATTACCAAATCATCTGCTTGTTTGCCATTCAGGTTGACCTTATATTTAAATGATTTCATATTCAAAATTTCAACAAAGTTTAGTTCATGAAAAATAAATCTTTTACTCAATGAAATCATGTTAAACAGAATATCAAAAGTCAACCCAGTTTTCTTTTTAAGTCATCATTTTGTTTAGTAGTCTCTTAATCCGAAACATAAAACTGTACGTCTTTAGTGAAAGTCAGAGTCTGTTTGTCACAATTACCTTTACTTGTGTTAGGTTCTTTTAACAATATGACCTCTACCAATTTGGTAAATGGATGACCTTTGCAAATCAAGAAAAACAATACTTTACAACAATAACAATTTATTTACAAATATAAATAATTCAAAATAGAATTCGGGCTCCGGTTTAGCGCATAGGTGAACATCAGACATAGGTACCACGTGTCCCCGAATTGGAAGAACTATATCCTTGGTATCCCCCACGTGTTGGCCGGAAGTACATATCATCACCGGAAGTAGTCGTCATCAGACTGAGAAAGTTCCCTTATAAAGTAGTATAACATTAGGGTAGGCTATGTACACCAATAAAAAGGTCATTGGATTGTAGTCACTCACACTCTTACACATGCAAAGACAAAAGGCCCAGGTTTCAAACAGTCCACACAGGATTCAAACGTCCACTAAGGTCTCAAATAGTCTACACAGGATTCAAACTCCACTAAGGTTTCAAATGGTCCACACAGGTATTAGTATCACAAAGTAATGCACCCCATTTTCATGGAGCCGCCCAATCCACTAAGTATGGGTCATAATTTCACACCGTCCACAGAGTTTGGTGTGTAGAACTAATCTGACAAACCTGGCCAAAACCCTTGGATAAGTGACTATAAATATAAATCAATTTGACAAACAGGTTTTTAAACCGATGCCGCAGCTCTGTATGCTACAATTCAGTGACCATCGATGCGTGCAAGTAAAACACTCCAATATGTATGGAAGCGCATTTGGAGCAATTTTTACAATATTGTGACACTGTTAAATTTTGAAGTAGTCCTCTGAACTCCAATCTTTGTTTATTTGATGCTTTCATTTCCTGAGATATCCGAAGTAATTTACTTGAAAAAGACGTAAATGTATTCTAACAACCAAGTTCTATTATTAACGTGGTGACTTTAATTTTTCGATCGTCAACTTCCCTTATTCATGCAGCAAAATACCTGCATCGATATCACCTGCATACGGAGGTTATGTATCTCAGTTGATTCGATAGGGAAGAACATGCTATACTAAGGAACAATTTCTAAAACGAGGTAAATTATATATAACAAGTTGATGAAACAGGAATATCAGCAGTCTCGATTAAAGTCATCATTTCGTAAGTCCTGCGGTCGATACGATGACCATGTTGGCAAATACAACTAATCACTGAGACAAATTAAATGCTGAATTGCGCTTTTTGTTTATACAGATTTTTAGTCCATTATTTATACACTAAATTAACGAAGAATTTTATTGTTATTTCCCGATCATGACAAGGGGCTCACGGCGAATGTAGCCGGTTGGCAGGGGATGCTTACTCCTCCATGACACCCGATCCTACCTCCGATGTTTTGGAGCTCCGTGTTTTCTCTGCTCCTGTTTGGTATATATTGTTTAATGGACTTTTGATCTTGATTACTGTTCGTTATCTCCATATATTACATGGATTAATAAAGGTAAAAAAAAACTTCTGTAATAAACTTCTTGATGACTTTAACTTTGGTGTAAATTTTGACGTAATTCCAAGACCATTTTTGTGGTATTTTTTTTCACAACATAAACCTAACAATGGGCATCATTATATAGAAAATACATCTGTTCAGCTTAAAGACCGAGACATTAGTAAATACACGGGAACTCTCGGGTTTAAGGAAGCTCTAAACACTAACAGAAACTGTTTTTTGGAAAAATATATCATATAAAGATATGCATATTGAGACTTTTTCATTTATTTGGAACAAAGGGTACGTTCCTTATTTGTGCAGGAAAAATGTTCAAAGACAAAGACTATTTGTGAGCAGATATCACTGTTGTTTACTAGCAGCGGGAAAATTAATGAAATTAAGTAATTAAATTTCTTACTCTTTTCTTATATAATGCTCATATTCTTATCTATTATAATTATATAATTAAAAGGCAAATAACAATTTCTTTAATCTTACATCTAAGGGTGGAACACTCTAACTGCATAAAACTACTCAATAAATAGAGCTCTTTAGTATTCAGTGTTTAGAGCGTCCTTAAATAGAGTTTATTGTGTACAGTTGTCCGAATCAGGGTATGTGTTCGATGCATGGTTAACTCAACCTATCAACGGTAAAAACTTATATCATACATGTATAAATGGTGCTTTTAAAAACGTTATGATCTTTAAATGACAAATTAGAAACATACCACACGTACTTTAGCGTCTTTTTTTCTAGTAAAATATTCAAGCCTGAACGTACATTTGTGGACATATGAATGGATGTATTAAGTTGTGTTGATAAGATGTCGTTGATATCTTTAAATGCTGCATTGATTAATGTATCTAAGTATATACGATGACAATGGTTAAATGACAGAGATGCTGGGAAAAATATTCCTTGTGAAAAGTGCTATATAAGTAGGAGAAAAACATTCAGTTTAAGGAACCGATTCTACATTTGGCGACTTATACATTCTTCCAGTCATCTGTTACATTTAACTATTTTAAAAGAATAAAACGAAATACAGTTTTTTTCCTATTCTTTATTTCTATTGAATGAATTCATAAAGGTAATGCATGGTTGTGACAGCTTTTCAAATGTCGATTACCAACTGCCCTTCCCTTAAAAACACATGCATCTACGTCTTCTGCCTAAGCAGGGAACACAAACTCCAAGCCGGAACCCCTCTCTTCTACAATTCCTGAAACACTGGAAAAACCTGCATGACGGCATACAGTGGTAGTTTTGACTGACAACAGGATCCACCATTCCCAACATGAGAACACATAGTGCAAAAACCAAGACACATGTCTTCATCTGAAATATAGCAAATGAATTCTCATGTCTGTTTTATCTTTCCATAGTCTGTATGTTTTATTTGTAATACATATTTGAAAATAGTTTAACTACGATTAATAATCGAAGTACTTTTCATGAAGGTTGAATGTATAGTTTATAGACTAAATCTGTTATGAAAGAATAAAAAGATTGAGACACATTTATATTTTATGCAATCAACATTTAAACATACTTTCATTACATAACATTTCTTTCCAGTGTTTATTTTCTCATAAAAGAATGGTATTTCATAGAAGTTCAAAGAAAAATAAATGTGCTAAACATTTCGAAGATACAGGTATATCCGTAAACGTTCGTTCAATATTTGCAGAACTAAGGGTTTAAGTTTCAGAACTTTGGAAATATTTTTTGGGACATTAATAAGTGATTTTTTTTTCAAATGAGCAAACCGGACAGTGGTCCTTGGGTTTTACAACAAAACCGAAAGACCCGTGCCTTTCGTTACAAACGCCGGGAGCTTGCTGAATGACTGCATGTGACCTCTTTTTGGAAGAGGCTCATTTCCTCTATAGCACTTTATCCAACCTTTGTGAATTTCTCTGCTCGTACTTTTTTCTAGACTTTAAAGCTTGCAAAATATGTTTGTATTCTCCATATATTACATTTAGTCTCTACTTATCCTACGTCTAAGTTTCAAGGAGAGCTATAAATGAAAATGAAACCCTTGTCTTCAGATGAAAAATCGTGCATTCTATCATAAACAAACCGTTATGACGTTTTAGCGATTTAGGAAGAATTTAATTAGTACAATTACGTATAATTAAAAGAAAAAGTCTACGTTCTTATTGTCTCATATCAGATATTTCGCACATAAAACATGACATGATTTTCAAATCAATAATATTTACATTTTAGCTTAAATTTTCTATCTTAGAAAAGTTCTTACCTTGAAAGTCCAAGGTGATTCTATGATAAAAATGATGGAAGAAATGAAGAGGCTTCATACAACCTACAGTTTTTGTTCTTTATATATGCTTAGTCCGGATATTTCATTGGTCGAGCAAAGAAAAAGGAAATTCCTTTATTTTACTTCATATTATTTTTTTTCCTTTTTTGTTGAGAAAATGCACAGGTTATTATCATCTTGTTCTTAAGCAATAATTATAGAGATTAATGATGGAACTAAACAATAAAATCAGACTTGTCTATTTTTTTTTTTTTTTTTTTTTTTTTTTTTTTGCAAGATAAAAATAAAATGTGTTTGAAAGATTGGAAGTTTGTTATCATGGTTATTTAGTTAAAATTTAATGGATTTTCCTAGCATATAAAGATAAATCAAAATCATTTCTATCATGAAACTTCTTCAATCAATTATATGAATTATCTTACTCTCACACTAAAATTAATCTTCGTTTTATCGTTTTTCAGTTATATGTGATGTACACATATTTAGATGAATAATACAATTTCATAAAGATTATACATGGTTTGTTCTGATACTATGGGTATCATTAGTCTTCTTCATAATCATAGGACTAGTTTTTGTTTGGTGATCTACAAAACATTGTCAAATTGATAATACCCGGGAAAAATAAAATTATTTCATAACTAGGAAACGGGCTCTGTTTTTGTCAAATGCTTACGTCTCACGTAATTCGGTTAACTGTGCACGCGCACGAACTGTCAATACTGGTGGGTTAGTGCAGGCAACGATGCCATAATTCATAAATACCGCTTAGAAATTATTATATATTCAATACATGGTAGCGCTAATTCATGAATACGCCAACCATTCTATACCCAGAGATTGCTATTACACGTAATTTGGAATTATACATCGCATGGTATATATTGATTAAGTTTAAAAATATTTCATTTAATGAACAACGAAAGTTCAAATTTTCTTAGGTAATAGATAAAAATTTAATTTTTGTGAAAAAAAATCGTAGTTTCAATATTTTTCAGATAAAATTAATTTGTTATATTTCCGTGCGGAATTCTAGAGCATGATATGCCATTATGTTATACAGAAAAATTGATAAAAGATTGGCCGCGTATCTGCGCCCAAGCTCCTTTAATAAACCATAGTGAATAATAAAGGGATGCTAGTGTTTCTAAATTTCATTTCTATGAAGTCTTTGGAAACCATTTTTTTACATAACTGTAAATTACGTTGAACATAGACATTGTGTTTTATTAGCTTATCTGTTTCAATATTTTTACGAAACTGCATTTTTTATCATATACTACATGATAAGAAATACTTGATGAAGTCTTCAAACAAGATTTAACTATGTCACTCTATCCATTCACTATACTGTGTACTAGCAGCTTTTTGTAGTATGGTACAAATGTTGGCTTATTCTGTAGGTTTTGTTGTTAGCTGTTAAAAAAACTATCGCAAAATATACTATCTTCATAATCACTCCTGAAAGCAAGAAAAATTACTGATTAGTCTGTTGTTTAAGCAATATAAATTTCATTTTGTATTGTATTTACTCCATCTTTTGTGGAAATCGGTATTCAAAATTAAATCAAAATATTAATGAATGTTATCTAAAAGACGAAGTCGCTCTCGTTTGTGATATCAAGAACTCTGTGTCCGCAAAAAAAAAAATCCGTCAAAATTAATGACACAAATTATACCCATTAAAGAAAATCGCTATACGGTTGATTTATTTATTTTAATAACGAACGATATACTGTAGATAATCTAAAATAAAGATACATTTTTTTTGTTTTGTTTCATTGGTGGTTCTCTCTCAAAGGTACTTGATCTCATCTTTCAATTGAAAGTTATCAACCTCAAATAGTATTTCAACACTGCGTTTGATTTTTAAGGCTTTGCACATGTACATGGTACATAATTATATAATCCATTAATTAAAGGGGAAGTTGGAACTTCTTTTAGTTTTTCTTTAGTTATGTTCAAAAGAGTCTGTAAAAATTCACTGCTTTATAGTAAAAATACTATACATAATACATACAAAAAATGTATATTTCTATCTTTATTTTCAAATCAACCCATTAACACTTACTAAAATTAAGAAATTAGAAAAAACAGCAAAATTTAATTTTCTGAGAATACGTATTTTAGTATAATCTTACAGACAAAAAAATATAAAGAAAGAAATGTTCATTAGGACAATAAAAATATCGAACAAACAATGGCCTTTAGATCTTAACATATCAAAGATGGGATAATATACCGCGCTGGCGAAACAACCCTCTAACGATAGCTACATGTTTTTTGTTTGGTATCTATATGGAACTTAATATATAAGATTTTATTAAACTTTTGTTAAAATGTTTCCTATATAATGTAAAGCAGGTAAAATAACTCTTTTATAGTTCAGGCATAGAAAAGCTATAACCTGGGGTATAGTTTTTTTGCAATCCAGACTCGAAAATTTTCATGCAATTTTTGCCTCCAATTTGATTTCCAGCAATAAATCTTTTGCCTGATGATGTCATAATTACTTCAGTAGCATTGTGACGTCATCAGGAAATCAGATTATTCTTACAGTATTATCTTACTCCCTGTCGCGGGTTTGATTAAAGAGTTATCCCACTCAGAACCAGTGGATAAGTGTATAATATATAATATAATTAGAAGTATATGACAGCTTACAAGAATAAGCATGAAATACTTTTTATGTTGTATATATTGTAAAAATGTATCGTATGTATTGCATGGAGTTATTATGAACTAATGATCTTTGTTCAGAAATTCTGAAGACATAAAGAATTCTCTCTTATTTGTTTTTTTTTCTAGGAGGAAAAACAAAACAAACCTTTCCTTTTAATCACCAGTATATCTTTTTTCTTCCAGAGAACTCATTTACTTGTATATGATGATTGATTATAAGTGTAAATATAAAAATAAAAACTCAAGAAATAAGGTTAACATGCCAAGTAGAATCAGAGATCTTCGTGGTTAATAAGATATATGTTAAGGGAATTCACTAATGTTCATATCCATATATAGCGCAATGACCTTGCAAAAAATCATTTGACAGCATGCCACCATACATTAATGTATTTTATATGTAACGCATTGTACCATCATGATCTGCAAATAAATTGTTTTCTTGTCGTTTCTTTTCTACAAAACGGAAGTTTATGATTGAGAGGTGGGCTGTTAATGAGTTCACTGGTAGTAAAGTGACGTTAGCGGTCTCTTTATGATTCAATATTTTAACATTCTTGCTTGATCCGATGCCAGAGTTTTTATGTCTATCATGCAATATTTTTTGTATTCTTGTATTTTTGCCATATCTTAAATTAGGCACAGCAGAATATCACACTCATAGAACTTGACAGATTTGGTTGTTGATATTACAAAAAAGAGATCTACAAGAATGAGTCATATTGAGATAATATCCATTAAATAATAAGACAATATCAAAACGAGTATCAGTTACTGAAGACTGAAACTTTTAAAATAATTAACTGGTTGAAAAGAAATGACCTTAATTTGTTGACTCATTTAATCTTGGTCAAAGATCTACTTGTACAAAACATTTGCAAATGATTCTGATGCCTGTAGAAAACATATGAATAACTGTTTTGTTTCTCCCGCTTGACACATTTTTGTTAATAGGTTTAAGGTAAACATTAGAGTCATTTCATTGTCAACCAGAAAATCATATAATCAGGGAAAATAAGGTCAAGTTTCATGTTTTTGCGTTTGATTAATGCATGTACTTTTGGCCCAAATCAAGTGTTTTATTTTATGTCAGCCTGTCCAAGAATAAAATAATACTAAACATGGAGAGTATAATCAATTAATGTCAATTGTATTTTGAAGAAGGATATGGAAATAAACATTTAAAGGGAGGTTATCAAAATGCCTAAGATTAAACGCTAGAATGACTAAATCAAGCATTATTAAATTGAAGAATAAATAAAAAGAAATATTTCGTAAATATCCTAGAAAACATAATGAGATAGTCTTCAGGAATTTCTTTTATATAAGGAAACACATTTCATATTATGTTTTTTTAGTTTTCAATGAAATGAAAATGTTTAAAAAATGAAATTTTCAAACGGTAAAAAAATTAATAATGTTCACCAATGTCACATCAATATCCCCCAAAGATCTTATTAGTACTTACTAGTAAATGTTTTCTCAAATTCCAACATTATTGCACATAAGCCATGATCATTTCGTTCTAATTAAAAAAAACAAATATGTATTCGTATTGATCAGTTCTTAGAGTAATTCAAATGTTATTTTATGTGCTTCGTGTTTAAAAAATCCCAAGTTTTCTAAAAGTATCTTGAACAGTCAGCATCGTCACTCACCTCTCTGCAAAGATCCGACGACGCCTTAATGCAAATATTGAGGACTACCGAATCACCGACATTTCAAACGCATGGCCTGATTACGTTTTATTCTTAAGGAGGCTAGGAGATCAACAGACAATCTTTTTTTTTTAGATATGATATCTCGATCTGTCAACTATCATTTGGTAAAGAAAAATTTCATAAATTTAAGCTTTAAAATTTGATCATTTTAAAATATTTTTATATATGAAGCGCTCCTTCAAAAGGAGATCAAAATAGTCTAAAATGGCCACGACCACCCAGATTCTTTAAACAAAGTAAAGCTACTGATATTAAAGTTGGTGTTACAGTGAATAAAACGAACAATTTTTAAATCAGTTTTTATACTTTCTGTGTTTTATTGCTCTGTTCCATATATGACACGTTTAATCAATTTTTGAACTTTTTTTTTTGCTTGTTATATCCATATATTTCATGTTAATTATAAAACTTTGCGATCAAAATAAATCTTATTTAAATTAACTGCATTTAAATGGATTTTAATGAATTTTGCGAGATTTGTTTACTTATTTACTTCCAATTTACTTGTCTATTCTATTATTACATATGATCTTTAACAATTCGCAAAAAATATTATACTTTAAATAGAAACTGACTTAATTTTATTAGATAACAAATTTGAAAATTATTTCATACGCTTAAAAAGTTTGATAATTTTGATGTTATTTGTATTCAACAAAAACAAATAAATAACTGGACCTAATTAGCTGTCAGATTGGAAAACATAAAAAAAATGAATGACATATCTATTTCATCATCTATCTTATTATTTTTTTTTCACTGATTTCAAAGAAATGTCTCTTTTGGGGAAAAAGTGCAAGAAAGGGGGTTTGAAAATTGAATTTCCAATCAGGAGTTTAAAAGGAATGTCCTTTTCTTTTGTCTAACCAATAAAATGTCTCTGCAAAGGTATAAAAAGATTACAAACTCTTAAATGTACATGGAAATCAACTTCTTAAATTTATAACTTGCACCTGAGATTGTTCGATTTAGAACGTTAAGGTAATTTTGATTATTTCAATATTAAGTCTATTCAAATTAATACAAAATAGAATATTGTGAAAATGAAACTTATCACTAAATAATATTATGAGCGTTTCATTTTTATGTTATACACTTAGATTCCTTTAAAAAGTGCATAAATATACTGTAAACGTATTATGTTTGGCTGTGTATTCTTTTTAGCGCTTTTGAAAGACACTTCCGCTAATTCAAGTACAACGCTAAATGTTTTATACTTAGATCCATAAATAAGAACAATAAGAAATGCGCTATATCAAATCTGCGCTAACTTGTTCAAAACTCAATTTCCGCCAAATGTCGTACACGCTAAATATAATACATTTACAGTATGTAATAAATAAATAAAAGTATGGTTCATGAAAAAAGATAAAAACAGGGAATTTTATTTTATTCATTTTTTGTGCCAATTTTCTTTTTAAGTAAAACTCTGTTATCCCATTTTTTTTTCGTTATATATTTTTCTATATTATACCTTAAAAGCCGAAAAATCAATATTTTCTTGAAATGTGCCTGGTTTGCCGACTGGCGTAACTAGATAAGTAAACGTCGGAAATCCAGTTTTAGAAATTGATTAACAATAAGTCATAAATTACGCTGAAAGAAAAAAAATGCTTGCAGAGAAAAGAACATGTGTAATAGGTTATCTTTTGGGACCTTGAAAATTCTAATAATCTTTGTCTGGAGATCTTTTTCTCTATATGGCTTTCGATGACTCTCTAGATTTCTTTCTCTCTCCGTACTTTTTTAAACCAAATTCTGTACATATACATATACCAATGTAACCGTTTTCTTAATTATAATTTTTAGAAAGTGCGGGGGTTTCTAGGTTTGGTCTGCTTGCTACTCCTAGGCACCTTATTTGACCCCTGACATTTTCAAGAGAAGGTGACTTATGCCGCATTCACAAATATATATTATAAGACATATCTATCATAGTTCGTCATCTTCACTGCGTAAGCAGTTTCATCACAAAGTGGAAATTTTAATAAGTCTTGAGAATCTTTGCCATTTTTTGCAAAAGTGGGAGTTACAGTAAAGAGATATGTATATTACTCGCAAACTAAAGGAAGCATATCAGTATTATATATGTAGCGTCTCATAATGTATAATAAATATAAAATTTTTGAACGTTATGTTTCAGATGAAGACTTATGGCTTGATCCTTGTGCTGTGTGTTCTCTCACTGGGAGTTGTCGATCCTGTCCAGAGTCAATTTTCATGCTCGAGAAGATGCATCATCGGGGATTGCCTCAGATCTTGTTGGAGCATGGGACGCCGTATTGGGGCTTGTCTACCCTGTGGTTTATTAAATTTTAGAGGAAGAAGATGCAGATGCTTATGGTGAGAACATACATTCTACAGAATAATGAGTCAATGTATCTTATTCAAAGAAATAAAAAAAAAAAATCACAGAATCACAGAATCACAGAGTTTTTGTGTTTTCTATTAAAGAGATAAAAAAAATTGCCTTTTACTCTGGTTTGCTTTCATGAGTTCACACGGAATTAAGTAATTTCGAGGCATATTAGTTTTTAAATTTCATTTACCTTTAATTATTATATCTATTCTTTCATTAATATTACATAAGCCAATTGCCATTAAGTGTTATATCTTCTAAATAAAAACGAAGTTACTTTGATAAGGTAACACAGATAGAAATTATTTAAGACCCTATTTTATATTTTCGATGACGTTCGTATTCTAGAATAAAAATCATTAACTGAACTCAATAAGGTGATGAGCTGATTCTCTTTAAAACCTAACATAATGACATGTTTAATTTACCACAAATAATAATATAATTTTCAGATCAGAAGACATAAACAAACGGTACTTAATAAATGATTGAAATTTTTATTTCATCAATTATCCTGTTTTTATCTCATTGATTTGAAAATATCTCTACTGAGGGTAAAGTACAAGAAAGGGGGGGGGTTAAAATGATTTTCCAATCAGGGGTTTAAATGGAATTTACGTTTCTTTCTTCTAGCCAATAAGATATATTTGCAAAAAGTATAAAAAGACAACGTACTGTTAGATGTTGACAAAAATCAACTTTAAATTACTACTTGCATCCGAGATTGTTCAATTTAGAACGTCAAGGTAAATTATTTTCATTTCAATTTCATGTCTTTTCAAATTAATAAAGAATATGAATGTTATGAAAATGATATCTTTTACGAACGTTTGCTTTTTAAAGTCATACGCTTAAATACTTTAAAAAGCAAACAAATAGTAAATAAACAAAATTAAGGTTCATGTAAAAAAGCAAAATTTCATTAGATTTAAATATATATATAAGTATAGTAAACTGTAAACTCTCAAATTAATCATTATTTGTCGATGTCATAGTTAAAAATTGTCCATTTGTTATTACTTTTTTCGCTAAATTATTTTTGATAAAAAATACCCCGTTTATTTGAATTTTTCATTATATAGTTTTACACATTATACCTTGAAAGACAGAATAATAAGCATGACATTGAAATATACCTGATCTGCCAACTGGGGTTAATAGAAAAATAAAAGTCGGGAATCCGATTATAGAATTTGATGAACGATTACTCATCATTCCTGTTGATAGGAAAATTCTTGTAGAGAAATGCGTTTTGTGTTTTTGTTCTTGAGAACTTGAAAATTCTTTTATGATATTTGCACTAATTTTAACAGTCTAGAGAATTAAAAAAACCCAAATGATTTCTAGAAATTATGAACGTGCATTTGAATATAACGCTTAACAGAGAGTGTCTTTCCTCACTGGTAACACGACGTTATTTCGCATTATACTTTGCTGCCTCTGTTTTATTTGAGTACTCCAATATCTAAATCCTGATTTCTTTCTATAGAAATAGGAAAATGCCTGCATGGCTAAGTCGTTAGAGCGTTCCTTATTTGGATTTTTGTTGTTTTTTCTTTGTTTTTTGGTTTTCTTTTTGTTTTGTTTTTTTTGTTTTTTGCTTTTTATTTGGCAAAATGAGATTGGCAGTAAAGTGAAATATATCCTAATGGTATTGTATATGTAAAGTGACATCATCTAGGTTAGATATAAAATCTTTGTCTGTTATGTTTCAGATGAGGACTTCTGTCTTGATCCTTATGCTGTGTATTTTTTCACTAGTTCCCCAATGTTTCAGATGAGGATTTTTGTCTTGATCCTTGTGCTGTGTTTTCTTGCACTAGTTCCCTTATGTTTCAAATAAGGACTTATGTTTTGATCATTGTGCTGTGTGTCTTCTTTCACTAGTTACCTTATGTTTCAGATGAAGACTTCTGTCTTGATCTTTGTGCTGTGTTTTCTTTCACTAGTTCCCTCATGTTTCAGATGAGGACTTCTGTCTTGATCTTTGTGCTGTGTTTTCTCTCAGTAGTTCCCTTATGTTTCAGATGAGGACTTCTGTCTTGTTCCTTGTGCTGTTTTATCTTTCACTAGTTACCTTATGTTTCAGATGAGGACTTCTGTCTTGATCCTTGTGCTGTTTTATCTTTCACTAGTTACCTTATGTTTCAGATGAGGACATGTTTTGATCCTTGCGCTTTTTGTTCTCTCAGTAGTTCCCTTTGGAGGACTTACGTCTTGATCCTTGTGCTGTGTGTTCTCTCACCGCGAGTTGTCGATCCTGTCCAGAGTCAGTTTTTGTTGAGAATGGAAAAGTAGGATATGGAGATAACGAACAGTACTCAATTTCAAAGTCCATAAAACAATAACAAGTGGAGCAGAGCAAACAAAGACCTCCGAAACATCAGAGTTGGGATCAGGTGCCATGGAGCAGTGAGCATCCCCTGCTTACCGGTCACACCCACCGTGTGCTCCTTGTCGTGATCGGGAAATAACGGGAACATCCGTCGTGAATTCAGTGTGTAAATAATGATCTAACAATTAGTATGACAAATGTCAGTCAGCATTTGTCTCAATGATAAATTGTATTTGCTGACAAGGTCATTGTTTCGACCATAGGATTTACGAAATGATGAATTTAAAGGAAATTGCTGATATTCTTGTTTCATCAACTTGCTTGTCAATAATTTAGCTCGCTTTAGAAATTGCTCATAGGTAGAACATGCTCTTGCGTATCGACACAGACGATTTGGTTTGTTTAGCAAAGGCGGATAATTCAAAACAGAAACGAAAGTAGAAAATAAGTAAGGAACGTAACGGACAGGTTTCGAAATTCAGGAAAATATCTATTAAAGTAAACCTATTAGATTATTCCTTCAAAAAGTAATCTAGAAGCGGGGAATACTGTAAATTGGGAAAAATTCACGATGGTTTTAATTTCGCTATGTTCGCGATTTATTAATTTTCCGCGAAATTAAACCCATCGTAAATCTTATTATTTGTTTTTAAAGCATTTAAATGTTTATACAAAATTTTAAATTAATTTCTTGCAGCGTGAAATTAAACCATCGCAAATGGTACGTTTTGAGATATCGTGAAATTTTAACACAGTGGAATTAAAACGACTTACAGTATGCACGTAAAGACAGCAAATATGGTTAAGGCTGCTTCGTGCAAGCAAACTCTAGATTTTATTGATGCAGTTATCAAAACATTTTTTATCCAATCGGAATCAAGTATTTTATTAAAATTAAACTATTTGACTGCCAAATTAATTTTTAAATATAAATTATAATGAAATTAACGTATTCTTCTTTTTATTTGTCCAATGCCCCCCCCCCCCCCTCCACATAGTCAAGTTTTTGAAGCGCAAGTTTACAGGGTAATGTATTTCATTTATCGTTGTTATTAGTATTTTTTTTATTTTGAAACATTGTTTTTTCTTTAAGCGATATAAATGGAACTTTCTGAATTTAAATTGATATTCCAATTTGTTTCCTCTAAAAAAATTTGGATTTTGGAATACAGTATATATATATATATATCTATAACAGTTGTAAATGTTAGATTTGAAGACGCATACGACTGGAAAGAAGAACATCAAAGGTAAGAAATGAATGTAACATGTATAAAGATTGTAGAAACATGGACCCCTGGAAACTGAAGTGGTTGGATTAGGTGCTTAGGAGGAATAAGCATATCCTGCTTACTGGACACATCATTTCAGGTATGAATCTTATATATTGACCAGCGAGAGAGGTAAAAGCATTGAAAAACAAAGTGATGAATCAAAAATTCCAGCGGTTCGTTTAGAGTCATCATTTTGTACGTTGTATGTTCATTACACAGGCACTTGTTTCGAAAATAAAATTAAAATTTTAACCCATAGTATGATAATGACACTAGGTATCTTACTCCAAATTACACTCAGCAGCCCTCCTCATTTACACATTCAGATGAAAGGCACTGGCAAACTTTTTATAAACATTGTCTTCTAAACAATCAATTATGGAATGCATGTCTTTTTTTTTTCATTTATCTCCATTAACAGCGTCAAATTTCTGCCCGCTGAATGGAGAGTTGAATTCAACCATGAAACGATGTGTGCTTATCTATGGCAGAGAGCAAATTAAAAAAAATGAGTGAGTTAAAGAATTCCATCCCCGATTTAAAATATTGCATCGAATATAAAAAATGATTACGTCTTTATTTTCATAAGACGCTACGTCATTTCATCGATGTATTTTAGTTACAGATTTTTAGCCAATCAAAATCTTCGTGCGGCATTGGCACATACCGTTTCATGCTTGAGTTCACCGCTGTTTAGGAAGATAAAGGAAAATAAGTACATGCATACCATATATGCTTGAATATATAGATAAGTTATCGAAGAAGATGATAATCTTAATATTTTTGTCGGTACATTTCATCTGAAATTGTAAATAAGTGCGTTTCTGAGGAGGGGGTACTAAATGTAAGTCGGATTTAGATACCCTGTGCTATTACGGGTTAAAATGTATTTTCAAAAGAAGTGTCTGTGGGTCGTTACCATGACTTTGCCAGAAGGATATGGAGGTAACGAACGGTATTCAGTATTAGAGTCCATAAAAAAAACAAAATAGGATCAGAACAACTACGGACCTCCGAAACATCAGAGCAATTACAATTTGTTTTCGAGTCAAATGCTGACTGACGTTTTCTTACTAATTGTCAGACCATTATCTATACACGGCATTGATGACGAACGGATCCGATCATGACAATGGATGCTCACTCCTTCATGTCACCTAATCTCACCTCTGATGTGATGGCAATGTGTTTTTTGTGCTTCTTTTTTTGTATTGTTTTATGTAATTTTGATGTTGCATGCTAATTGTTACCTCCATATGCTCATTTGCTTCAATTTCCAAAGAAATATCATACTAGTATACTAAAAAAAGAACTTAAGGAGCTCTTCTGAATAATTGTTTCAATGTTATACAATTGAAGATTTTGAAATATTTTGGTACAACACATATTTTATAATATACATTTTATGCTATGTAATAATATACGTCGATGATCATTATCTGCTGAAAACTAAAGCAGAATTTTAAAGTTGTGTTTATCCCGATACTTGTAATTATCCACTGCACTAATCGTATATACCCGGCTGTTTTCGAGAACGATTGAAATTTCTCTCTTCGTAAACGGAAATAAAAATTGTTATGATACTTAACCTGTGCAGGACTTCATAATAGTTATCACTTTCTTAATATAACCAATTTGAATCGACAGACAATATTATGAGAGTTGCGGTTGGTGCACAAAAAAGAAGAACAACAGATCGGGAATAATAGAATACATTTCATAATGCTATGAATAGCGTTAATATATTTGTGATGTATCAGAACACGAATTGCGTGAGGCTTTCCTTTAGGGTTAAAATTACATTTGTTTCAAAATGTTCGTACCTGCAACATGTTGGAAATAAAATAAATAAAATTTATTAAATATTGATTGTTCCAGACTGATAGTGAACAG
>NW_026931399.1:0-47437 GCF_032062105.1 Saccostrea cuccullata | reverse complement strand
ATTTTCGATGAAAAAGAAGCAGGACACGTATCAAGTAAATTCAAATATTATATGAATTTTCTGCTAAAAAAAAAAAAAAAAACCTTTGCTGCAAAAAAAAAAATAATAAAATCAAAAAATACCTGTGTACTGTTTTCTGTACATATAATATAGAATTATCATCAATAAATCGTCGCAATTTCATTATTTGAAAATTTTTGGAAAAAAAATTATTCACCCCTCCTGTACAAGCTAGTAATATAATTTGTGGGCTTTTTTCAAAAAGATTAAATTTACATTAATGATGGTGTAGGTTTATACATAAAAAAATATGACAGTCAATCAAAGGCTCTGAGATTCAGATTCTCTCAATTTAAATCAATTCCCTTATCAAATTTTCGTGTGAACCTGCATTTTTTTCCGAGGTCGGAAAATGTGAATATAAAGACTTTGACTTGTTTACAAGTCTATGAGGAGTTATGCATTGATGTGGGTGTATGGTGGAAAATATATACATGTAAATATGCTTAGAATTTAATGCTGTTATACAGGTCTTTTTTCAGATTTTTTTCAAAATAAAATTCTTTGTTAAAAAGTAGATATTACATTTTAAATATATAAAACATTGCATAGTTTTGATTATCTTAAGTCATGTTAGTTTTGAAGCTACAATTCCCTCCTTAGAATCGCATCCTTACAAAAGGTAGTGTAATTTGTTGATTTGAAGCTATTATTCCTTCCTTAGGATCTCATCCTCACAAAAGGTAATGATAAGTGGATTTGAAGCTATTATTCCTTCCTTAGGATCTCATCCTCACAAAAGGTAATGATAAGTTGATTTGAAGCTATTATTCCTTCCTTAGGATCTCATCCTCACAAAAGGTAATGATAAGTTCATTGGAAGCTATAATTCCTTCCTTAGGATTGCATCCTTACAAAAGGTAGTATGAATTGTTGATTTAAAGCAATAATTCCTTCTTTGGGATCGCACCCTCACAGAAGGTAATGTGATATGTTGATTTAAAGCTATTATTTCTCCGCTGGGATCGCACCCTTACAAAAGGTTATGTGATTTGTTGATTTAAAGCTATAATTCCTTCTTTGTGATCGCACCCTTACAAAAGGTAATGTGATATGTTGATTTAAAGCTATTAATTCCTTCCTTAGGATTGCATTCTTACAAAAGGTAGTGTGGTTTGAGGATTTAAAGCTATAATTTCTCCGTTGGGATCGCATCCAAGCATAAGTAGTCTGGTTTGATTATTTAAAGCAAAAATTCTCTGTTAGGATCGCATCCTTTCAAAAAGTAGTCTGGTTTGAAGATTGAAAGCTATATTTTTAAGGTAGAATCTCATCTAACAATTTGTCATGTGGTTTGTTGGTTCTCCGTTGGAAATGCATCTTAACATTGATCACTGTGGTTTGTTTTATAGTTTTCAGTTTTCTTACAAATGCAAAGCCCCAAAGCTATTCCAACAGCCAGGATGACCGCACCAGCCTGAAAAGTTAGAGAAAATTAGGTCAGAGGGAATAGGACGTACGATGATATTAGACTTAAGACTTTTGAGAAAAATAGATCAAAGGGAATGTGAAGTTAGAGGAAATTAGACATAAAATGGAATAATACGTTTGAAGTAGTAAGATGGTAGACAAAATAAGCCATAAGAGGGAAGAAGACGTTCAGCGGAATAAGATGTCCACTCCTAAATGGCACCTGATCCCGCCTCTGATGTTTTGGAGGTCCGTGTTTGTTCTTCTCCTATTAGTATTGTTTAATGGACATAATTTTTTTTATTTTTCTAAGGGACTTTTGAGCTCGATTACTGTTCGTTTTCTCCACATATATCATGTTAAAGGGAATAAGACGTAAAGGGTGATAAGAGGGAAGAGGGCATGATGTTAAAGGTAAAAAAAAGATAAAGGAAATACTAGTAAGACGTTATGGTGAACGAAACGTTATCTAGAATGAGTAAAATGTTAGAGGGAATGCAAGCTTAGGTGGAATAAGACGTTCAAAGAATAGGATGTTAGAGGGAAAAGATGTTGAAGGAATGAAATATCAGGTGGGTATACTATAATGTACATTACATATTATGATCATATAATATATAAACATGTATATATATATATATATATATATATATATATATATATATATATATATATATATATATATATATATATATATATATATATATATATATATATATATATATATATATATATATATAAAAAAGCACTAAAAATGACCAACGACACGTTCGGTTTTTTTAGTGCTTCATATATATATATATATATATATATATATATATATATATATATATATATATATATATATATATATATATATATATATATATATATATATATATATTGTCTATACAATTGGTTTAAAAATATTTTCAATTTATAAATACATACATTCCGTTTGATGACACTGTAAGAGCTCAAAATGTTATCAAAACATATAATTACTTTTAGAATCCCCAAGGTTAAGGAAATGGTAGCTATAACATCAATCTGGTCATCTGTTATGGCAAAGTCATCCAACATCTTAACACGAGAAAAACAGCTCTGAAATGTTAAACAATACATAAACATTGCTTGTTTTAACACTTTTGAATTAGAGAAAACAAATCGGACGATATCTACTTTCATTAATTTTTTGGTTTTTTTTATATTTTAAATTTATATTTCATAGTATGATTACAATAACACTGTGATTCTTTACCACATTGTTTGGAGCAGCACTTTAGGAAGAAAGTGTGAATTTTAATCTAATTACTAGCATGTAGAAATGATTTTCAGCACATTTTTTTTGTTTATAATATTTACATCTTTATAGGTATTGTCAGTGACAGTAGCATGACAACTGGGTGGTGCCTCTTCGTAATCATCAACTGTATATGCTTTACAACAAGATTTTGGAATTTGAGAATTCGTCTGTTGACAGGAACCAGATGTTGTACACCAAGGGGTCGTGTCAAAATCATTGGTGGTGCTAATGACTTGGTTAACAGCACAACAATCGTACTGAAATATGGAAAACATTCAATTGATTAATACACAATAATACAGTTAGTTATTGATAATATTAGTAGATTATAATGATTTTTATCTTTATGATATGAAGTAATTTTTTTTTTCATGTACATACTCGATTCATACATAGAATTATAATTAAAGAGGCTCTAAACACCAACAAAACGTGTTTTTGGACTAAGAGAAAAAATGTATATCATATAAAGGTGTGCACATTGAAACTTTTTTGTTCATTTTCAACATAGGGCACATGTCTTATTTCCGAAGGAAAAATGTTCGAAGACAATGGATAAATTGCAAACAGAAATCACTGTTGTTTACTTACATTGGGAAAATTATCGGAAATAATGAATACAATTACTTATTCTTGGTCTAGTATATTGTTAAGAATATTTTAATTCAACAGAAATGCGTAATTCACTGTAAATAACCATTTATGCTATTTAACTTCTGAGGGCAGATCACTCTAATGCCATAGAATTATCCTACAAATAGTGCTTTTAACCCCTTCCATGACAAAGATTTTAAGCATTTTTACCTCTTTTTACCGCATTTTTAAGCATTATACCTCTACTGTAATTACTCTATATAAAATTAATACCATAAAACTGTCTATTTCCCCGAGAAGAAACTATTGCCCTCAACTGAAGACTACTCCCTGGAAAATCAGAGCTACTCCCGGGACTACTCCCTCATGAATATTTATTAGTAATTTTAACCAATCAAAGTGTTCAATAGGCGGAGCGTTCAAGGAATCTCGAGTATGTAACGTCATATTATTAGCAATGTAACTATGACGTCAAAACATTTCGACATGCGATGTCAAAATCATACTTGAACTAGCAAAATGAAAACAACGATAATTCTTCGAAATGTCAGTGAAAATACTTTTTAAAAATAATTTAATTGTTTTGAACACGATGCATTACTTATCATACAATGTGTTAAACCGCATGCATTTGCAATTATGCCTCTACAGTGTGTGTTTTTTTTAAATGTCGGAATATCTGGTAAAAAAAAAAATAAATTTCCTATGATTGTTTCGGTATAATAAAACAGTTATGGAATGGGAACTCGGGAAATATTTCCCTCGTACCCATTCCATAACTGTATACTAGACAAATTGATATTAAGATTTCAATGCATTTTTTGGGTATATTTTGTAATTTTTGTATATATCAATGTATACATATTCACATATTCTGAAAGCAGGTATTGTGTACTTTCTGAAAATAATTATGAAAATATAATTTCAGTTGCCATGACACAATAATAATGCCTGAATTTCCATCTACTGTAGTATTCAAGAATGAGTTTCATTGTGGTTTTATTTATTTATTTATTTATTTATTTTTTTTTTTTTTTTTTTTTTTTTTTGCTTAGTCAAATATATTTAAAAATATTTTATTGTTGGGTTGAAAATTATGAGTATGTTGTACATCTTTTAAAAATCTAATTTAAAGCATTTTAGATAAATGGGGTGGGGTTTGGAAGTAATAACCAGAATTTAGCATTTTTACATATTACATGTTACCACAGCATTGATTTCAAATCGCTCGAGTAGTGTTCAAAATTTTACTCAGGCTAGCAAAATACTGGTATAACCAATAAAAAAATTTTCTGCATAGTTTTTTATTGTAATTATTTTCTGTTTCTAACGGTGCAAGAATTATTCTGATATTTGCAGCATTAACGAAGTTATGAATGTTTGTTCATACTATTCTTGTTTTTCAAGTCATATGCGAAGAAATGCGTATATGCCAATATGCCATGGAAGGGGTTAAGAGTGCAGTGTTTAGAGCTCCTAAAAGATATCCGATCCTCAGCTAGGAAGGATAACTCCAAAAATTCATATTTAATTTGAAATGCATCAAAAGGAAGATTGAAAATGAAATTTTTTCATGCAACAATTTTCATTTTATTCATCTTTATAAAATTCAAGGCTTTTCTAAGTCTTTAATACAGTTCTAGAGAAATAAGATTTTCTTGAGTCCAGCCTTAGACACAAATGCTTATTAGCATGATATGAAATAAGAAGTGATTTGTGGTGTCTTGCAATGATAGCAAAAGCCTATAACACTATGTATCATAGAGTACATGACGGAAATAGAAGACAAAACATACCAAATAAGTATAAAAACCATGACAATTTCTCTGAATGCCTGGATACCTATCGTTTTTTAACCTAAAATGTATTTGTTGATCAATTTGCAATTAGAAAATGCATTGCTGATATTCCAGTTCGCTTTTTCTGCAAAAATATTGGAGATATGATAATATGATTAACTTTTATATTCAACTTTAAAGAAATACTGTGGATAAATTTACATAACTTTGTGAATTCTGTGATACTTTTATGAGTATTTTGGATTACTTAACTTTTAATTTTATAAACCTGAGGATCGGACTACCTTAATGCAATAAGTAAGTAAGTCGAGAGCAATTTAAAACAGAAAACACTGATACTCCGTCCTTAAACAAAGATATTGTCACAAAGAATATAAAAGTGAAACATAAAATTAAGTTTTAGGTATCATCGTCCAAAAGTTCTGGTCAACGTTAAAGTTTAAAATATAAATCTAAGTCTAAGTTTAAGGTCTAAGGAAGAAAATGTTGTGGTACTAAAAAATCCAGATAATTGATATGCCTCTGTGAGGTACTATCGCATATCTCCAAGCCTCTAAAACTTTTGGCTTGGGTTAAAGTTTGGTAAACCTTTGCAACAATATGTCAAACCCCATAACCAGAGAAGTTTTTCAGAAAGAGTATACATATTAAATATAAAAGACAAAGTTAAAGTATAGAAAAGTTAAAGTCATTTACAGGGACAGAACACTAACTTTGCTTTGTCCTCACTACATATAATTTATTAGCAATTACTTTTTTCCAGAGAAAAAATATAATCATTACCGGCAATTGAGTAGAAATATTCCAGCATAAGCATGCATTATTCACACTTTTATCCAACGGGCACAAACACTTATTTACTATGCCCCAGTAATCGAATATTCCAGAGTATATAGTTTTTACCATGGCATGTCGATCCGTCGGTCTGTCTATTTATCGGTCCGTCTGTCTGGGTTTTTGTTTGTCTATTTGACCTTGCCTATAACTTCTAAGTGATTTTGACTATGGATTTCATATTTCATTGGTAAACCTCTAAAGACAAAACCTTTTCGGAGGCATTACCAAATTTGACCTCTTGACCTTGGAGTCTGACCCACTTTTACTAAAATTCCCAAACTTTAACCTTGACCACTTTTGAACAGTCGATGTAAGGGCTTTTATATTGTTGTGAGGTGTGTTGTATTTGTATCGTTTCATCTTGTATATTATTAGTAACATTTAGTTTCTTGAACATTCCAGAGTGGTTAACATGTTCTGTCATTTGATCTAGAACATTCTTAAATTTTGTGTATGTCCAGATTGTTCCAGTAATATCATGTTTTAACAATTTCTAGATTTATGATACTGTATAAATACCCTGTCAATTCGATGCATATACAATAATTGTGAATACTTTGCCGTATAAGCACTATTGAGATATTACTGGGATATATTTTCACTGGGACATTGTGTGCAGCAACGGACACTCTGATGTATGTATTTTTAGATTCTTGCTAAGTTTGTACTTTACGTTTCGTATACTTATTATATATTACTGTAAATAAATTATTGTTAAGTTTAAATTGTGTTATTGATCTTTGCTGGCATTTCGGGTAATTCTGACCCATAACAGAATTGGGGGCTCGTCCGGGATAAAGAATTTCTTGCACTTTTGCAGTTTATTGTCAGAATTTTGTTTATTGAACCGTTAAATTTGATTATAAGCCAGCAGAAATCAACATGGTGTTTTCGGTCACAGACTTTCTTAGTTCACCAAGTGTTCAGGTTTTTGATACGTTAAAAAAGGATGACTTGATCGCATTAGGTTTGCATTTTGGGTTAGATGTTAAATCCTCTCAGAGAAAGCAAGACATTAGAATTAAGGTTGCAAACAAACTAGTAGAAGAAAACATCTTTGAAAAATACGATCTTCCAGAATATACAGTTAAATCAGAGTTAGGCTCTTACAAAATGGCAGAATATCAGTTTCAATTAGAGTTAGAGAAAATGCGATTAGAAAGAGAAAAATTAGAAAGAGAAGATCGAGAAAAAGAAAGAGAAGAGCGAGAAAGAGAAAGAGAAGAACGAGAGCGTGAACGAAAATTTGAATTAGACAAATTAGAAAGAGAAGAACGAGAGCGTGAACGAAAATTTGAATTAGAAAATTAGCAGCAGAAAGAGAAGAGCGTGCAATGAACTTTGAATTAGAGAAATTAAAATTACAAAACCAACCAGAACCGTCAGTTGTCAAAACTGAATTTGACGCAGCAAAAAATATCAGATTAGTTCCAAAATTTCAAGAAAAATCTGTAGACAAATATTTTCCCCAATTTGAAAAGGTCGCAGAGAATCTTAAATGGCCACGAAATGTTTGGTCAACAATGTTACAAAGTGTACTGGCTGGAAAAGCGGCTGAGGTATACTCTGCACTAGGGGTAGTTGAGAGTTCAGACTATGAGAAGGTCAAAGCAGCAATATTAAAAGCATATGAATTAGTACCTGAAGCATATAGACAAAAGTTTAGAAAGTATAGAAAGTTTGATAATCAAACATTTGTTGAATTTTCACGAGAGAAAGAAGATTTATTCGATCACTGGTTTAGATCTAAGAAACTTGATAAAACTTTTGCTAATTTGCGCCAAGTCATCCTGGTAGAAGAGTTTAAGGAGTGTGTTCCTCAAGATTTGAAAACACATTTAGAAGATAAGAATGTGAAAACTCTTGAAGAGGCAGCAGTCATATCTGATACTTATGCTCTGTCTCATAAAAAGAATTTTGTTTCAAGATCTCAGACTAGCAGTAATTCTACCAATTCAGACACATATAAAAAGAGTGGTTCAGGGTCTCAGTCTTTCACAAGTTCCCAGTCTCCATCCCAAGGTGGTTTTAAGTCCGGTCCAGGACGTTTTGAAGGATCTTCTGGAATAGGGTCGCTTCCTACTTGTAGTTATTGTAAGAAAAAAGGTCATCTGATCAGTGAATGCTTTAAACTTAAGAGAAAAAATGATTTTGATAAAACTCAACCACATGCTTGTGCGGCAGTTAGAGGTGATAGAGAAGCCTTAGTTTCGATTTGTTCTGACACTCCTGATGTCCAGGGTTCACAGTCCAGTTCTATTGATTCTATGGAGGATTATAAGCCCTTTATGTCTCAGGGATTTGTTTCACTCGGTGACTCTAGCGAAATAAAACCTGTCCAGATTTTGAGAGATACTGGTGCTGCACAAACGTTATTGTTAGAGGGCGTGCTTCCTTTGTCTGAGCAGACTTCTACTGGTGGGTCAGTTTTATTACAGGGTGTGGAGCTAGGCGTCATTGATGTTCCCCTGCATAGAATTAGTTTGAAGTCAGATTTAGTTACTGGACCTGTTATCGTAGGTGTTCGACCTACTCTTCCCGTTCCAGGCATTTCTTTGTTGTTAGGCAACGATTTAGCTGGTGGGAAAGTTGTACCAGATCCTATAGTTTGTGAGAAGATTAATCCAGATGTCATGTGCGATGATGAAGATGATGACATTTATCCAGCCTGTGCTGTTACTAGAGCGATGGCCAGAAGACGAGAAATGGAAGCAGACCATACTCAATCATTTGACGAGACGAAATCCTCTACTGATATTGATTTGAATGACACTTTCTTATCTGACCTTGATGGCACTCAAACAATCATGGAACCACACAATATCAAGAAGTCGGTGACGAATGAACCTTTATCAAAATTTAGTGGTGATGAAGATGAATCAAATCTACCAGAAAGCCAAGACAAGGATATCCTAAGCCGAGAGCAGTTACTTTCAGCACAACATAAAGACCCAGATATCATTCAACTTAGTAAGAGGGCACTTCCACCAGAAGAGGCTACTAAAGTTGGAGAATGCTTCTATATGAAAGATGGCATCCTTATGCGAAAATGGCGACCACCTGATGCTTCTCCAGATGAAGTGTGGCGTGTTGTTCACCAAATAGTGGTCCCAGCTGCTTATCGTCGAGATGTCATGAGTTTAGCTCACGATACACCTATGGCTGGTCATTTAGGTATCAGTAAGACTTATAATAGGATTTTGAGTCATTTTTATTGGCCTAAGCTAAGAAAGGATGTTTCGAAGTTTTGCAAGTCATGCCATGTCTGTCAGATGGTAGGTAAACCAAATCAGAAGATACCATCTGCTCCTCTCCAACCCATTCCAGCTTTTGAAGAACCGTTTAGTCGAGTATTGGTGGATTGTGTAGGACCTTTGCCTAGGACCAGATCTGGAAACCAGTATTTACTTACCATTATGTGTACATCCACTCGATTTCCTGAAGCCATACCTCTAAGGAATATAAAGGCAAAGAGCATAGTTAAGGCCCTAACCAAGTTTTTCAGTTTTGTAGGAGCACCCAAGGCAATTCAGTCGGATCAAGGCTCAAATTTTATGTCGGGGTTGTTCCAGCAAGTCATGCATGAGTTAGGTATAAGGCAATATAGATCAACTGCTTATCATCCTGAGTCCCAGGGAGCGCTAGAACGTTTTCATCAAACCCTAAAAACAATGCTGAAGACCTATTGTTACCAGTATGAAAAAGACTGGGATGAAGGGGTTCATCTTGTGCTATTTGCTGCACGAGAAGCAGTCCAGGAGTCTCTTGGGTTCAGTCCTTTTGAATTGGTGTTCGGTCATACAGTTAGAGGTCCTTTGAAATTGTTGAAGGAAAAGTGGCTGACTGAGACTAGTGATCTTAATCTTTTAGATTATGTGTCTGATTTCAAAGAAAAACTTTACAATGCTTGTAAATTAGCACAAGAAAATTTGAAGAGTTCTCAGTTGAAAATGAAAATGTGGTATGACAAAGATGCTAGAAATAGGGTGTTTAAGCCAGGTGATAAGGTTCTTGTATTTTTACCTATCCCTGGTCATCCTTTACAGGCCAGATTTTATGGCCCTTATGAAATTGAAAGCAAGATCAGTGATGTAAACTATGTAGTTAAGACACCAGGTCGACGTAAAGAGAAACGGGTTTGTCACATTAACATGTTAAAAGAGTATTTTGAAAGGTGTGACCGAAATTCTGTAAAACCAGTTTCCACTTTAGCCAATGCTAAGACTGTTCAAAATTGTATTGAAAGTGATACGAGTGTAGAAATGAATGAGAAAGATTGTAATCAGAGTGTCCGCTTGAAAAACTCAGAAATTTTGGCTGATTTTGATGCCAAACTTGGACATTTGAACATTCACCAAAAAGAACAAGTTAAAAACTTGATGAATGAGTATCATCAAATCTTCTCGGATGTTCCAAAGAAAACTAATGCAGCTTGTCATGATGTCATAGTGAGTGACGTTCTGCCTATCAAACAACATCCGTACCGTATGAATCCAATAAAATTGCAGTACCTAAGAAGGGAAGTGCAGTACATGTTGGACAATGACATTGTTGAACCTAGTAAAAGTGATTGGAGCTCACCGTGTATTCTTGTACCAAAACAGGACGGTTCGTACCGATTATGTACAGACTTTAGAAAGGTGAATTCTGTTACCAAAACTGATTCATATCCAATACCTAGAATCGATGACTGTATTGACAACATTGGAAACGCGAAATTTGTCAGTAAATTTGACCTGTTGAAAGGCTACTGGCAAGTACCGTTAACAGAAAGAGCAAAAGAAATATCTGCTTTTGCTACACCAGATGGACTTTACCAGTATAAAGTAATGCCTTTTGGCATGAAAAACGCACCAGCTACATTCCAAAGGATGATTCACTCCCTTCTTCAAGACCTTGAGGGATGCGAGGCCTACATTGATGATGTCGTCATATACAGCAACACATGGGACGAACATCTCCGAATCATGCGTGCTTTATTTGACATTTTAGCTAAAGCAAACTTAACTGTGAACCTTGAGAAGAGCGAATTTTGTCATGCCTATGTAGAGTATTTAGGTCATAAAGTAGGTCAAGGTTATGTTACACCCATTATGGCTAAAGTGGAAGCTATTGCAAAGTTCCCGATTCCTACAAACAAGAAGGAATTAATGAGATTTTTGGGCATGGCTGGGTTTTACAGAAAATTTTGTCCAAATTTTTCCTCAGTTGTTAGTCCACTTACAAATCTTTTACAAATGAGGGTTAACTTTAAATGGACAAAGGACTGTGAAAAATCCTTTCATAAAATCAAATCTGTCCTTATGAGCAACCCAGTTCTGTCAACTCCAGATTTTTCTAAGCAATTTAAGCTTACTGTTGATGCTAGTGATGTTGGAATCGGGGCAGCTTTGTTTCAAGAACATAGTGATAAGGTAGATAGAGTTGTTTCTTATTTTTCAAAGAAACTTACAAAATGTCAACAAAAGTATTCCACCATTGAAAAGGAATGCCTTGCTTTGTTGTTAGCCTTACAGCATTTTGATGTTTATCTGAATGTTACTTTGCATCCAATTCTTGTATATACGGATCACAACCCCCTGACATTTTTGCATAAATTGTCAAACAAGAATCAAAGACTGACTAGATGGAGTTTGTTGTTACAAGAATACAACATAACAATTAAGCATATCAAAGGCAAAGACAATGTTATTGCAGACGCCTTGTCAAGAGTATCGTAAACATACTAGATTTTGTATTAATGTACGTATGTTTTAATAATATAAGTTTTCATTGACATTCAAACTTTTTAAGGGGGGAGGTGTTGTGAGGTGTGTTATATTTGTATTGTTTCATCATGTCTATTGTTAGTGACATTAAGTTTCTTGAACATTCCAGAGTGGTCAATATGTTCGGTCATTTGATCTAGAACATTCTTAAATTTTGTGTATGTCCAGATTGTTCCAGTAATATCATGTTTTAACAATTTCTAGATTTATGATACTGTATAAATACCCTGTCAATTCGATGCATATACAATAATTGTGAATACTTTGCCGTATAAGCACTATTGAGATATTACTGGGATATATTTTCACTGGGACATTGTGTGCAGCAACGGACACTCTGATGTATGTATTTTTAGATTCTTGCTAAGTTTGTACTTTACGTTTCGTATACTTATTATATATTACTGTAAATAAATTATTGTTAAGTTTAAATTGTGTTATTGATCTTTGCTGGCATTTCGGGTAATTCTGACCCATAACAATATATATATATATTTCACACGTGCATTTATTGTGACAAAACTTTTCAGTGGATATAAATATTTTTGTACTTTTGACCTTCAACTTTTAAAAAACTTTAACCTTGGCCATAAATTTTGAACAGTTAGTACCAGAGCTGTCATATTTCACAGGTGTATTCCTTATGACAAGACCTTCCTTTGGAAACCAACACTTTTGACTTTTTAACCTACAACTTTGGAGTTGATATGCACTTGAGAAACTTCAATCCCCGCCATCAGCTGCCATGCGGGGTTTCGAAATGGTGATAAAATCATAAATGTTTTCAAAAAGCTACATTTTGAATGCAATTAACCTTGATAAAGAAGTTGTTCCAACGGTCGGAAGTACTATCGCTGATGCTTATAACATCCGAAGTAAAATTGTCTGTGAGTGATTGAATCATTAGACGCTTCAGTTCTCCATAATCCTGTGGAAGAATATTAATAGTAAAGGCTTTGGCACACTAAGCTTATCTTAAATAAAATATCCTTTTAGGTATAATACGTTAAAACACAGTGATGATATGGTTTGGTATCTGTATCAAAATATAAACTTGAGTAAACTTCATGCACGTTTGAATAAATTGATAACGTACCGTATCCGTTTTCGTCGTTTTGGAATCGACGATATTGTTGTACCGGAGAAAAAGCAGAACTGATAACACAAGGGGTTGTATGGCCAGCTAGGAAATATGAGACTGTATAATCAATATTGTAAAATAGACGATAAAGAAGATGTTATTCCACACTTTAAAATCAGTAAGTAATTATATGCAGGTTCGGTAACGTAAATATAATTAGTAAAACTTACCACGAAATAACAAGCTATATATCCTGTTCTTCGTCTTTCACCAGGAATCATCACTAAAATCAGGCTCATACACAGAAATACGAAATCCAGGACAAGTGCTGATATCCCTATTTCCCAGATCTGTTTGATGTTCTTAGAATTTTCATACTTACAAGATACAGAAAAATTTAGGCGTAGGTATTCCACGGCTTCCTTGAGATCACAGGATTTGATACGTTTCGTAACATCACACCAAGATGCCAAGACCACTGCAACAACCTTTGCAAAAATTGATTTTATTCTACAATTCAAGTGACAATTGATTTTAATTCTCAGGTTAAAAAGGTGACCAATCGATAGATAATTGATGTCAAAAACACGAAAAATACATAGCAGATAACAAGCATCTCTATTTTCAATATAAACATTAACTTGGGGGAAGAGACTAATCACTATTATTCGTTTATTTGTTTGTTTGTATTCCTCTCGAGAATTTTTCACTCATATAGAGACGCCACCACCTGCCGGTGGAGAGCTGCAAATTTTGTCATTGGGCAGTGATGAAGGATCTTTTTCATGCCAACACCTACTGCGACACGGGGCCTCGGCTTTTAAAACGGTCTCATCCAAAGGACCAGTCTCTACGTCCCATAGTAGAGTTTGAACCTCCGACGTAAGGATTGACTCCTACTCCGTGATTCTAGAGCAAATGCTCTTACCACTACATCACGTGGGTGACCATTATTATTCAAAAAATTGAATAAGGAAAGTTTACCATTATTGTTCCTGTGAGTATCATCAACGTACAACTGGCTTTTTCGTGAGCCTAGATAAAAAAAAACATTAATGTCATTCAGTTCTTAATTAAATTATCTTTATAAAATTGGTTTAGATTATCAATAAGAAGTAATGCAGCAACTTTGAAATAAAAAAAATTACTTTTTCTTTATTTTTTTCAGATAATGATCTTAAAGATATTAGATTTTAATCCACCTTTTCATTATTCCGTTTTTTATTTTCTTCCGCCATCGTCTGCTTTCGTTTTTTATTTCCTTTCACTTTTTCTTGCTTCAATTCATCCATATTTTTTTCCTTCAGTTTGTTTTCTTTGTCTGCCATTGTTTTCTGAATGCATGTTTCAACAAATATATAAAATCATTAATCGTTTTCCAAACGTAAAAGTGGTTGTTTGGTAGTATTTATAAAGTACTTTTAAAATGGTAGAAAGAAAAAGAGTGTTTATAACGAACAGGGTTCAACATAAAAAAAATCTATATACGTACAAATATTGAACAGGAACCCAGAAATTCTAGAGGTAGGATCATGCGAATTATCTTACGGAAATCAATAAGCCTCCATGAGCCACTTAAATTCAAGCTTTGTAAAAATTCAGTTTTGAGCATTGAAATAATGTTCATTATTGAAAAGAATGGACAGTTTTCCAAAAGGAAAGGACACTTACACGTAACTTAAAGGATTGCTTGGCGAGTTAGCTCATCATTAATACAAACAAAATGTTTACATAACAATAATGTTTTAATTTCTAATTAATAGAAAGGATTTATTTCTAATTCATTGTTTAGCTAGGGTTCTGAAGTCAGTAAGGTCATATAAAGAAAAAAAATTCGTCAAATAAAATTTGCTATGCTCCGCTCATTCTATATGGTGAAGATTTTCTTCTCATGAAATGACCTTAAAATTACTTAGACATAAATCTAATTTTGGCAAAAAGTAAGTTCGCTTCATGCTTCAAACCTGCTTCAATTTGTATCTAATGCTTTTGATATATATTATATAACTTCAATCCAATCCACTCCAATCCATTCCAGTCAGTATTTTACCCTAAGCAGTTACATCCTGAATAACAAATAATAATTATAAAACTACCTAAAACGGATTCCTTTTTAAAAGGGCAAATTAATCTTTCCTTGAAATTGAAAACCAGATATTTCAGAAAAATAGACGAAAATAACTGTAACATGTCTTTTAGGTGTGGTTCTTACTCTTACATGTGCAAATGTATGACTCTTCATAAAATTTAATGTATTGCAGAGTTATGAAATAAATACGTTTTGAATATTTTTAGTGGTAATAAATGAAGCACAAGCTTCTTTTTTCCTTGAAGAAATTCTAGGTGTTTCTTACCTGTAGTGTGAAAAATTTAGATCTCCGTATATCCGCTTACTAGAGTAATAAATTATGATGCAGATGCGCACATGTTCCATTCTTTACGGATTGAATAAATCGATTACTATTCAGATTAATTACTATGGCATTACTTGCATCACATGCATTTGTGATAACGCAAAAGCATGTTTGCCTATTGCATATTGTTGATGGAAAAGGTAAAGAGCTTGCATATATTTAAAACGAATAAAAGAACACAGAACCTTCTATTCAACGGATGAATCCCCATCAACAATTACGAAGTGTCACATTACAAATTAAAAGAATTCTACATCGTATCTTTTGTTTGGAAAAATGTTTTGTTGTTGTGGCGAATAAAATGTTACTGCTTTACAATAGACCCATTGCAATACATGAAAACTTATCCTTTTGTTTGTGTTCTGACTTCTACTATTGATGTTGTAATGATTATGAAAACGCATATCGGACGTATAGATCAAGCGTTGAAATACATGTAGTCCGATCCCCTGTTCTCTTTTATAACAGACTATTCTAAAGTGAATATATTAGACTTCTACTTGTTTTCTCTGTGATAACTCTTTGATAGGAAGGTGAGTTGATAATTCAACCGGAACATTTATTTCTGAAATGGAAAATTCAGGAGCTAGGGAGGCCTAATATGCATGTAATTTTTGTGCAGCTGTTTTAGTGTTTGACGTCAGTGGGGTGGGGGGGTATTGAAATTTACATACTTAGGAGGCCTCGTGTAATTTAAATCTATTAGACTTTTTTTTTTAAATCTATATTTTACAATTTTATGTCACAATAAAATGTAAATATAAAGAATCACTGTCTAGTATATTGGGTATATGCTAGGGGACATCAAGAACAGTTGTAGACTTGGGATAATTTATGTAAAACGGGTTCCATCCGTTATGTAAGATATCCCACGTTTCCAACTATCATTAATGCTCTGGATACCCAAAAAACTAGACCTATGTTAATGTTTAAAATTCCTTATTAAGGCAATTCAAATAATCAGCAAAACATTGAACATCATTTGCTGATTGACAAAAGAGATACAGAACTTTAAATTTCTCATAAAGCTCATAAAGACTCGTGCCTTATTTTTGTTTACATATATATAATATCAAATTAATAATAAAACCAGATTCAGCAAATCACTTGAAACTGTCTAATCGTATATAGAGCTAACTTCTTAATTGAAAAAAAATGCATTAAAAGAAAACATATAAGTATATTTAACCTAAGATGCAAACAAAACAACACGACCCTTGTTTAAATAACAAAGCTTTGAGGTTCTATTTCTGTCTTTTTTCTCGACAACTGAAATTCAATTTTTAATGATAATTAAAAATACCTTTAATTAAGTTTTTATAGACATGGGGAAAAAACGAAAATCTTTCGTGAAACTGTGACCATATCCCTTTAAATACATTTGCAAGTTACATGTAATTATAAGAAATGAAACACATATTTACATTACATACTTGATGATTGTTTTTCATAAGATACATATATTATTCATACAACATTCTTATAAAAAGCCTTTTTCCAGAAGGAAGATTACAATCATATTTTTTTAATGGAAGAATGTCACCATTACAGAATAAGAAAATAATTCGCTAGGTAAAATATACATTCTAAAAGTTTGCTTTAATTTTTTTCTTCAAAATATTTTAATATTTTACCAATGTATTTTTGTATCTTTATTGCATTCATACATCTATAAAGTAATGCTCACATTTGTTGATTAAGTAATGAACCTTAAAACTGTATTCCATACTACTGTCAGATATCTTCAAATAACTCCTTTAGAATACCTTTCAACAATGTGTGAGCATGAGTTCAGATTTGAATTCTAGCTAACGTTCTTTATAATAGAAAATATTCATCAATATAAATAAATAAATATCAGACGCATTCTAGAGAAACTAATACTTCCATACGATTATTTACGTAAGCAGTTTTACACTATGCACTCGTTTTAGATACAGCCAAATTTACAAGAAAAATTGTTTAAAAATTTTTTTTTTAAAAAGTAATACATTGTAATAAACAATACTGAGGTAGTTGTTTTAAAAGGAAATGCTCATCCACGTAAGGAGACCTGTAAGAACGAGGGTCGATAAATCCGGAAAATATGTTCTCCCGTCACCTGAAAAATAATTGTATTTTAAATGCATAGAAAATATGTTGTAATCCTAAAACCTTATAAAATTCACTACAGATGCAATAAATTATTCACAATTTATTACATCATTACGTTGGAAAATCAATATCCTTGTTTAAATTTGTTTGATTTATTGTATTTTGTGGTTTAAATTTTCTCAATCATTTGGGGAAGTCACCATATACATGTACCGATGAAGGGCTTCAATTTTTTTAACCCTGATGTTTAAGATGTCCGTGATTTCTCTGCTCCTGATTTGTATTGTTTGCATTGAATTCTGAAATCTAATACTGTTCGTTAATCTCCATATTTTCAACATTTCATGGCTCTCAGGGGGCTACTGTGCTGTTGTGCCAACGAGCTGGCGACAGGAAGCTTCCGTTTCAATTGTCTCATCCACAGAATCCTGACCTTCACTTCTTTTGAGAACAGTCAATACACATGCTTACATGTACGTCTTAGGTTTGATTAATTGATTTATAGAATGTTGTTTAAAGAGGCTAGGGGGTCAAATTAATAAATAATCTTTTAATTAACCACCAGATATAACTTTTTTTTTCTAGATATGATAACATAAGCTGTCAACTATCATTTGGCAAAGAAAAATTTCATAAATTTTAGTTTTAAAATTTGATCATTTTATTATATCTCTATATGGAGCTCTTCTTCTACAGGAGATCAAAATAGTCTTAAAATGGCCACAACCACCTAGCTCCTTTAACGTCCCAATTTGAGAATTTTTCACTCATATGTTGTTATATACCTGTGAGGAGCTTCAAATTTGGACCTTTACTCGGCACTCAGGATCTTTAAACAGTGATGGATCTTTATCGTGCCAACGCCCGCCGTGACAAGGGGCCTCGGATTTTAAGGTCTTATCCGAAGGACCAGCAACATTCACTTCAAACTGCCGAGTGCATGGCGAATGAACAGTTTCTATCTATTTTTTGTCGATTTAGGTCAGTCGCAGACGAGATTCAAACTCAGACCCTTCTGTCCACGGAGAGAGCGAGTAACCCTGATGCTTTAGGTTTGACTGTAGCGACCGTAATAATTTTTAATCATACATTCCATTTTAAATCAATTAACTTTATATTTATGATAATCAAGAAACTAATAATGATAAAATTTAATTGATGTTAAGTTCACTTATTGTATTTCAAAATATATTTCAGCTTAACCCATGATCAACCTATACATTTAAGAAAAATAATTGTTGAACCCTTCATGAATTAAAGCGGATTCCAAGAGAGCACAATTTCACCAATCTACAATATGTAAATAAAATCATATTTTATTTCCTACCATCTGGCATGGCATGTTTTTCCCGATTTTCACTGACATTGATAAATAACATTTAATCGTTTTAAAAACATCTCGAACAAAGACAATTTGGACAGATAATACATTTTCCAGTTCCTTTTGGCAGTTATTGTTACTGATAGCTATGTACAACTTCTTTGAAGTGTCTCGAAATCACTGAACTGAAAAGAAAACAAGCTTGTAATTTATCCTTATTTTACCGCCAATTTTCAACTTACTCGATTGACACTGGATGCCACCTTCACGCCTTGAATTCAAAATCGTAAGTGTTTTAGCAGTTTCTGATACAAATTCCTTAATTTCTTCATTATCACACGTAGGTAAAGCCATCGTAGCACATGATGAATAATCTGATATTCTTCTGTGATAACATATAAAAAAGAGGTAGTCACATTTAAACAAAAAATATATAACAGTCTTTATGTGAATTTTGTACCAACTTAAAAGGAGTACTTATATGAACCTACATAAGTCCATGAAAAATTATTCGTGACCGTGAACATGTAGCTTGCCTTATTTGGGTACTAAATCTTTACTCTAGGCCAAAAAAAATTAACATTATCAACACTTATTTATAATTAATTCTTGTGGGGCGCTTTGAATATCAATTTTTTTCCAACTAATTATTGGAATGAAAAATATTACAAACTATATACATTTTTTTTAAAAGTCGAAATCAATCTTTCTGTTTTAACATAAGGAAAAAGTAACACTTACTTGCATTCGTTACTTTCCGTTTCTTTTTGCAAAGGTGGTTTTAAGAATTGCTTGCAGTTCTGTTTAATTTTGGAGCTGGCAAGACAAGTCTTGAAGGAATTCATACCTTTAAAAGGCCAATAATGCAATCTTAAGAGGAAGCATTTTTGTATATTTCATGATTTCTTTTCTTTTTCAAATATTAAATTATTTAAAAAACATATTTCCCCCATTCATTAAAAAAAACTCAAACCTGTCTTCCTAGATATGTCAGAACAAAGATTTTTCAATCCCTTAATTTTCCTTTGTATGTCTTTATTCTGTGGACAATTCTCAAGTTGGGATTCCAGACACAATATAGATCTCTGTGTGTCAATAAAAGATGTGTCACCATAAGTTTTTTGAAGTTTTAGATTTATTCAAACCGTAATATAAGTTATCTCCACAATAAAAATGCTAAGGACCTCGCCTTTTTTCATAGTTTTAAAAGAGTGTTTATATTCTAAATGAAGCCAAACTGTAAAATTGTTACAAGGAAAATAATAAAAATCAGTTATAAATACAAAATACTTACGTGCAGTTCTCAATTGGAAAATCCAATCCATATAGGCATCCGCCCTTACAAACTACAAGTAGAATCCAGTATATAATGTAAAGAGCGTCAGTACGTTTTTTTTCTATTCCTAAAAATATTGACAAAAAAGCCCCGTGAATTATTTTCACCTAAAGGTTCATAATTAATGTAAGATTATTTAAAAAGAATTCAAATCACCTTTAATGCAAACATGGAACATAAAAATGCACCTTAATCTACATGTATATTTGAGTTTGATTTAATAATCTTGTAGATTTTTTTAAAAGATAGAAACACATGACAGATATTCGACACTGGGTTCTGAACTATGGGCAATCCAGCAAATAATTTTACAATTTTGGAAGAAGACTTTGCTTTAATAGGTTTACAAATCTTTGATGAATATGTCAATTTAATCTTTATTTTTAAAAGGAGATTGTTCTCAGAAACAGACCATATTTTATATACTACAGTAACTGGTGGAATATTTAAAGAAATTGAGTCATATTATTTTTCTAAATCTTGTCCTTACCAGCTTTGCATGCTGTATGAAGCTGTTGTATTACTGGTTTTGATATTTTAAATATTGAATGATTCTTGCAGCCTGATTCAAACTTGGTCACACACAACATTGTTGTAGAAACAACATCACTGTAAAAAAAAAAAAGATGCAGTTGTATCATTTCTTTAACCTCTCTTCCTTTCATAAATATATTTAACTTACAAATATAAAATCAAATGGAATAATACTCTAATGATCTATGTAACATACAAATTTCTGTCATACTGATGCTGAATGCCTGGCTTGTGATGTCTTTCAATTGCTTTTTTATTTAAGGAATGAAGCTTATTTCAACTTATATTATACTATATAACATAACTTGGGGCAGTTTACGCTTTATAAACCGTGAAGCCTCACCAAATTTTAAATCGCATGAGACACAGACAAGACTTAAGCGTCACATTGTGGAGTGGGTGCAATTCTTTCGTTCTATATAACCTCTATACAAGAACTAAAACTTTATGAAACTGAGGGTCTGTTGTATTTGCATATAACGTATGGAACGCCATTGTGTACCTTCTATATATTTTATTTTTTGATCCGACACATATTTTGGGTTTCGCATAGCAAAACAATGACGCTGCCATTCTTTCTATAATATTGAAGGGTACCCATCACTTATCCGCAACTCCTCCTTTATACCACTGAATAAAATTTAATGATACTTTCACAGATTCTTTTTTACGTAATGCCATTGTGGACCTCCTATTTTACTTTTTGATCTGACACTTATTTCGGGTCTCTTTCAGAGCAAAACATAGACCTTGCCATTTATAATCATACGGGTATCATTTAGTAAGCTCACTGCTCACAGTATCTCTAGTTTTATTTGTGATCCGTTCTACGTTAATCCAATGTTTTGACTTTGATAAGCAGTATAACTCCCCTAAAGCCTGTACATATGTCCTTTGGAGTTTTCTCTTTTAGATGATTAGTAAGTTTGATATAAAATATTTACATGTTTTCAACTACTTAGGCAAACAACAAAAAAAATTTTTAATAATTGTTGAAAACGACAAACGGGGTGTTTGTCGTTTTCAACAATTATTAAAAAATTTTTAATTTTTTAAATGACCATTTGACCTCATCCATATTCTTTTTTCCAGTGTTTGTTCATGTCTCCACAATAAACATCACTTTTACGGTTCATAACGGTTCCTGGACTAAGGTGAGACAATAAAAGGAATATTATTTTTTACAATAAAATATATCGGAAATCAAAAATTCTTCTAGAGAGATAAGGACAGATTAAGTAGTATAAAAATGCAAACATTTCTCTTTTTGAAATATTAGATCTGGAGTTAAGGTGGATCTTTTATCGGGGGTTATATTTTTCACAATGCATATGCATGTTTTGAGGTGAAAATCTCGAATACTGCAATGGTTAAAGTACAAACGATATGGGAAAAACAACAGAGTTATGTTTCATTTTTTTATTAAAAAGAAGCGAGAAGCATATCAAGTCGTCAACTCACAACATTATATAAAGTCTCTGATAATTGCAGTAAAACATCAGTAAATGTCTGTGTATTGTTTTCTGTACATGTAATATGACATTATCTACATTATCAATAAATCGTCACAATTTTATTATTTACAAATTGTTGAAAGAAAATTTCCCATCCCTCCTGTACGTGTACAGTCTAACAAGCCAGTGTTATCATTTATGACCTGTTTTTTCAACATTTCCAATTTTACGTCAATCACGGTGTTAGTTCATACATTTACACATATTACAGTCCATAAAAGTTTTTTGGTTTGTTTTTTTTTGGGGGGGGGGCACTATAATAATTTTTGCATGGTTGAAAGTAGAGATTCTCGGTATTTAAATCAATTCCATTATCAAATTTTCGGGTGAATCTGCAATTTTTTCGTTGACGGAAAATGTGAATATGAAGCTTTTAATATCTTAAAGTCTAGTTCATCGATTTCCAGTGCAAAATTGGTCAGGTGTTTTTGGGAGTAAGCCTCTTGTCTACCAGTCAAAGAGGAGTTATGATGTGGATAAGGGGTGAAAAAAAATGATAACAGTTTAAAAAATGCTGTTATAAAGTACCTTGATATTTTTTTTCAAAATAAAAAAATGTTTTTTTATGTTAAAAAATTAGATGTTACATTTTAAATATATAACATTGCATAATTTTTATTTTCTAAAAAATCACGTTTTAAGGCTATAATTTCTTCGTTAGGATCACATCCTTACAAAAGGTATAGTGAGGTTTGTTGATGTAAAGCTATAATTTCTTCCTAAAAATCGTATCCTTACAAAAGGTAGTGTGATTTATTGATATAAAGCTATATTTCTCAGATAAAAACTCATCATAAGTCATTTGGTTTGTTATTCTCTGTTGGAATTGCATCTAAACATTGATCACCGTGGTTTGTTTTACAATTTTGAGTTGTCTTCCTACTGCAGAGTCCCAGAAATATCCCAACAGCCAGGATGATTCCAACAACCTGAAAAGTTAGAGAGTAAGACTTTAGAGGGTATAAGACGTTAGATGAAGATAAGATGTAACAGTGAATAATACGATATAGGGAAGATCAAGTTAAAGGAAATAAGAGACCCACGGGCCTTATAGGTCACATGAGTATCATTCAACAACTTTCCAACAATACACTTTGGTTCGTGTTTTAAACCAGAGGCCATGAAATTCAGAATTTTGAACGGGGCGTCATTGCTTATCAAGTTAAAGGAAATAAGAGACCCACGGGCCTTATAGGTCACATGAGTATCATTCAACAACTTTCCAACAATACACTTTGGTTCGTGTTTTAAGGAGGATGTACGGCCACCTTTAGTGCTGTGAGAACAAAATGTAAACATTTCTTCAAATGGCTAAAATACATCATATTTTGATCAAATTTTAAGTCCTTATGATAAAGATACAATAAATATTCATAACTGAATGCATGTTGTGCATATATAACCTATACTTTTGCAGAAAAATGCTTTTGATATGCTCCTTAGAACTGCGCAGCTACAGAATTCAGCAGAGCGTTAAAAAATCAAAAAAAATATGCAAACTGTGCATCAATGTTCTCTCTACAACCATTTGTTGAGAAAATGTCTAAATTTTGCACTTTTAAATGATAATTTCAAGTTCAAAACAAGGTATCGTTGTCTTGAAAAAGAGTGTAAAGAACCATGAAAGTAGTTCATGGATAGCAGCACGTGGTCTATTTTTAGCACAGAATTTTGTTTTCCAGACCTCTTCTTAATATGGAGGGACATAACAATCTTTAAATGTGGAAGAGAATTACAGTTGCAAAATATTTCAAATAGTATGAACACTTTTAAAAGAAGAAATGTGTTATAGTATGGCTTGAAGTAATTTATTTAGTATTATTATCGCACAGTTGTTAAATAATGTACTTATTGATATCAAAGAAAAAAAATCTTAAACTCTTTTATTGCAGGTAAGGAAAAATGAGCACCATCAAAGTTAAGAATTAAGAGTTTGTAAGTTTGCCACAGATAACTTATAATATATATCAAAATTTTAATTATCACCAATGAAACACAAAGAAATTAAACACATAAAATCGATATGAATGACCTTGATTTAGTACCTACTAGTACGAGGGGTGATCAAAAAGTTCGCGAACTATCTCTATATCTACAAAACCACAATTCAGATTAGAAACAAATTTGGTGCACACATAGCCAAACACAAGTTCTATAAAATAGCATATATGCTGAATAAAGTTTTGCTCATAATGACGTCATTATGCAGGTACTTGTGACGATAAATGGTTGCCTCAGTGGTACTCGTTTAACAAACGACTAAAATATTTATGGTATATCTTAAAAATGCCTTTGAAGTAGCATATAAGAATTTGTTCATAGTTTATTAAGACAAATGACTTCCTACAAATTCAATCAATGATTGGATAGATCGTTTTAGTGAAGGAAGGCAGATGGTTAAATATGATACTTGTTATATTGCCCAGTGATATATTAGCAAGTTTGAAAAGGGATGTGTTTTTAATTAAGCAATATGCTATCAAAGACCTCCAATTTACACTTTAAAAAATACTTGAATATTTCAACAATAATATAACTATCAAATACCTAAGATATATCGTTTACTTTTTGGTCTACCCTCATATACTCTGTCTAATAAACATTTACAATTTTGATTTTAGCGGAGCAACATTTGAAAAGGAATGAAATCATTCAGAGTGGGTTAGGAGATTTAATGAATACAAAAACCTTTTCTATTTGCCCTTTTTGTCAAAATTACAATTTTACAGAGTAAAGAACAAAATCAACATTAATAAACATTTTATACCATCTTAATGACGTTTGGTGGTCCTCCCAACTCAGGGAAAAATTATTGGGTCCGTATTTATAGGTGAGATAAAAATTCCTAAAATTTTAAACATATTCGTTGACGGAAGAAAAAAAAACATGTAATGGGATGTAAAAAAAAAATTGAGTCGGACCATTTCTAGGCGGTAGATCGGGAGAGAGGGCAACCAAATATTTTTATAACAAATTGTTAGTACATGTTCCATCTAATGCAAAATTTTTGAATCTTTGGCACTATTTTGAAAAACAAACATAGGATTTTTTTTTTGGGGGGGGGGGGGGTAGCCTCTCATTTTTTTGCGTGATAGACATAGCATATGCAATGGACTTTTCTTTGCAAACATTGTGCTTGCTTCTAAATTTCAAAGAAACAACTCAATATATTTTATCAAGTTTCGTATGTTCAATGAGCGAGAGCTTACAATGTTGTCAACATAATGAGACATGATGCGTTTTTATGTCCAAACATTACTCCATACTATGTGTGGTTCATTGCAAACAATCTAGCTATTTTTGTGAGGTGCCTGAAGGAAATCCTATAACTGCCTATTTTTTCTATCTAACTGCTAAACAAAATAGACACATGTACCAACTTTTCGAATGTAAGACATGTAATTACAATTTGTTTTTCATGCACCGTATATTGTTTAACTTTTTCAAATTAAATGCTAAGCATCCTCCTTGCAGTGCCCCATTTGAAAATAACTTCTATCGCCACAGAAAAAAGACCCACCGTAATCACATATGTTTAGGCCATGTTTTATCTTTTTTCTTGAGTTTTAAAGAAACCAACAAATCATCAAGACTTGTCCCATGAAAAATTAAATATATAATCATGGTAATAAACGCATCTATCCACAGCAGATATATGCACATGCCAACCACGTGCTCAGTGGAATGATATTATCGAGGAAACTCGAGCTGTAAACAGAACAGTTTTTCCCGATTTGCTGGAGTGGGGTTAAAATCGCTTTTTTTCATTAATCAGACGATGCAATGCAACAAATAAAAGTAGTAAGTAATATAACCTAATGATTATTACTTAGTAATTTCTTGTCTTGATGTTATTATGGTTGCATTTATTTTAAAACCAATGCTATTCGAACTCTGTGTGACAGAGGAATGGTGGGCGAAATGAACACATGGCCTCAGGAAGACACCCATATGAAAAATCAAATTTTCAAGAATTTTGGATAATGACAAGAAAAAAAGCGAAACAAATGGTTGTAGCCATATTATCAATGAATCAAATTAACACTATATTCAATGCATTTTTCATCTCGTGAATGCTGTAGCTGCGCAGTTCTAACATGATTAATTTCCTCCTAATTAAAACAAAATAAACTTAATTATTAACTGATTTTGGTCTCTAACAGTAGGTAATTAGTGCATTAGCACTTTGAGTAACTTTGGACTAGTTTAGTAGAGTATTAAGCGCATTCTTGGTATTTTTATTTTACACCAGACTAGATTCAATATGGCTTGTACATCCCCCTTAAACCAGAGGCCATGAAATTCAGAATTTTGAACGGGGCGTCATTGCTTATCATAACTACACTTAGCATGCTTACTGGTTATTAATAGCCACGGGGTTAGATCAACGAACAAAGAGAAAATGGCATTTCTACTTTATAACCAGTTGTGCACCACATCCCACAAGAATTACTGACCCTTGGGCCACATATTTCAAAATTTCAAAACGACATCTTCACTCATCATAAATGGTTAATACCGAAGAGCAGATTTAAAAAAAATTATTTTCAGAATATGTAACACTCTCCCCAAGTACCCCCTCCTTACACCAGAAGCCCAGACCTAAGAGCCATGAATTTCACAATTTCGGAAGAGCTCGAGGCAATATTGCTCATCATAACTATATACTTAGTTTATTTTATACCCAGGATTAGAGGAGCAGATTTCCAAAGAATTAATGTATTTTCACTATATAAAAAATAGACCCCCCCCCCTTCACTAGAACCCTTGACCCAGGGGGCACCAATTTCTTAAATTTGAAAAAGGCACTCTTGCTCAATATAACTGTGTATCAAGTGAGTTTGATAAATACCCAGGAGCAGAGAAGAAGATTTTCAAGAATTAATACATTTTCACTATATAATTAAGAGCCCCACCCTAACACCAGAACATCTGATCCTGGGGCCATGAATTTAATAATTTTGGTAGAGGGCTCACTGCTTATTACAATCATGCCAACAGTGTCACTGCTTGATGTCCAGGAGTAAAGAAGAAGATTTTTAAAAATTGGATTAATTTTAGTAGTTTTAGCCCCACCTCTCAGGCCCCAGGGGGGCAGGGACCCTGAAATTCAAAATTGTTGTTCCCTTTACCTACATATGCTTTCTATGCAATGCCAAAATTTGTTGAAATTGGTTAAGCGGTTACAGAGAAGAAGTTGAAAATGTTCAAATGTTTACGCACGATGCATGGCGAACGCCGACGGACAAAAACGGATAGCAATAGGTCACCTGAGTGACTAAGGTGACCTAAAAATGTGTTAAAAGGAAATAGAACGTTAAAAGTGGTAGAAGGAAGTCGGGATAAGATATTAGAGGGAATTGGACGATCAATAAGATTTTATATCTAAATAGGACGTCAGAGAAAAGAGAGGGAAGAGGATGTAAAAGTGACTAAACCGTTTGATTGTATATAAGACGTAAGAGGGAAGAGCATGTAAAAGTGAATAAAACGTTTGATTGAATAAAATGTTAAAGAAATAAGTTGTAAGAATGAAGCTTTAGACGTCTGAGAAAATAAAACGCCAAAAAGGAATAAGATGTTAGAGGAAATAAAGCGCTGAAGTGAATGAGACGTTAGAGTGAATACGATGTAAGAAGCGGTAAGGTGCAATAGAGCATCAGAGATTTCTATAATGTACATTATATATTTTGTTTATATAATACATAAAGTCAGTTTAATTGGTTCAAAGATATTTTCAATTTTTAATAACATAATGTAGTACTCTTTCTGATGATACTGTTCAAGCTCAAAATGTGTTCAAAACATAAATACTTTCAAAATCCCCAAGGTTAAGGATATGGTAGCTATTATATCTATCTGGTTATCTGTAATGGCAAAGTCATCCAACATCTTAACACGAGTAAAACAGCTCTGAAATGTTAAACAATACAATAAAAATTGCTGGTGTGGCACTTTTGAAATAAAAAGAAATTCAGACAATTTTTACTCCAATTGCATTTTTTAATATTTAGACATCTATAATTCATGATATGATTATAATAACATACTGTGACTCTTCACCACATTGTTTGGATCAGTACTTTAGGCACACCTGTGTGAATTTTTATCTAATTCCTAGCATTTATATATGATTTTCATAATCTTTTTTATGTTTATAATATTTACATCTCTATAGGTTCCAGGTTTCACTTCAGCATGACAACTGTCTGGCGCCTTTTCATAATCATAGACTGTATATGCTTTACAACAAGATTTCGGAATTTGAGAATTTGTCTGTTGACAGGAACCAAACGTAGTACACCAAGGGGTCGTGTCAAAGTCATTGGTGGTGCTAGTGACTTGGTTTACAGCACAACAATCGTACTGGAATATGGAAAACATTAAATTGATTAATACACATTTATACGGTATTTTATTATAAAGTAAATTTTGTTTTTATGTACAAATAAAACAAGAGGCCCATGGGCCACATCGCTCACACGAGAAGCTTTGACCATTCTGTTCTTTACTAGATTTCCCCCTTGTTATACATAATGCATCCCCACCCTACCCCACTGATCATAATTTAGACATTTTGAAATCTACACTACCCCATGATCCTTCCATGGGCACATATGTTTCAGCTTTTTTGGCCCAGTGGTTCCTGAGAAGAAGATTTTCAAAGATTTTTCCTATATATTTCTATGTAAAACTTTGATTCCCTATAATGGCCCCGCCCTTCCCCCGGGGGTCATGATTCCTATAATTTAGAATTTACACTACCCCAGAATGCTTCCACATAAGCTTCACTTTTTCTGGCCCAGTGGTTCTTGAGATGATTTTCAAAGATTTTTCCTATATATTTCTATATAAAACTTTGATTCCCCATTGTGGCCCCGCCCTTCCCCTGGGGGTCATTATTTGAACAATTTAGAATCTACATTATACCAGGATGCTTCCACATAAGTTTCAGCTTTTCTAGCCCAGTGGTTCTTGAGAAGAAGATTTTCAAATATTTTTCCTATATATTTCTATGTAAAAATTTGATTCCCCATTGTGGCCCCGCCCTTCCCCCGGGGGTCATGATTTGAACAATTTAGAATCTACACTATCCCAGGGTGCTTCCACATAAGTTTCAGCTTTTCTGGCCCAGTGGTTCTTGAGAATAGGATTTTCAAAGATTTTTCCTATATATTTCTATAAAAAACTTTGATTCCCCATTGTGGCCCGCCCTTCCCCCGGGGGTCATGATTTGAACAATTTAGAATCTACATTATACCAGGATGCTTCCACATAAGTATCAGCTTTTCTGGCCCAGTGGTTCTTGAGAAGAAGATTTTTCAAAAAATTTTCCTATATATTTCTATGTAAAACTTTGATTCCCCATTGTGGCCCCGCCCTTCTCCCGGGGGTCATGATGTGAACAATTTAGAATCTACATTATACCAATATGCTACCACATAAGCTTCAGCTTTCCTGGCCCAGTGGTTCTTGAGAAGAAGATTTTCGAAGATTTTTCCTATATATTTCTATACAAAAATTTGATTCCCCATTGTGGCCCCGCCCTTCCCCCGGGGGTCATGATTTGAACAATTTAGAATTTACACTACCCCAGGATGCTTCCACATAAGTTTCAGCTTTACTGGCCCCGTGGTTCTTGAGAAGAAGATTTTTTAATGACCCAACCCTATTTTTGTCTTTTCTTGATTATCTCCCCTTGCGAGGGAATATGTCCCTTCATTTTTACAATTTAAATTCCCCTTCACCCAAGGATGCTTTGTACCAAGTTTGGTCAAAATTGGCCCAGTGGTTCTTGAGAAGAAGTCGAAAATGTGAAAAGTTTACAGACGGACAGACAGACAGACAGACGGACGGACGGACGACGGACAAAATGTGATCAGAAAAGCTCACTTGAGCCTTCGGCTCAGGTGAGCTAAAAAGTAAAAGTTCAACAGAAAGATTGTTGATATCAAAAAAAAAAAACTTATCACAAGAATTAAAATTGTACAGTACTTTGACTCTACCACCAACCGCAAGGAATACAAGGCCTGTTCAATAAATGATGTCCTGAGCTCTGTGGCATACAACATAGAAATCATAACACATAAATCTTCTCTTTCTGCTATGATTGAATCTTTAATGAATTGATTACAGTTTATGTTACCACTTTTCATCACATAGTTTCATTGTGAGAAGCTGGAAAACAAGGGCTATTTGAGACACTGCATTGAAAATGAATGGTAAAGAATCAGTAAACTAGAGTGAAATTAAACGCTTCTTTAAAGCTCCTGTAATACTCATTAAGAATCCCAAAGAAATATTCACTGAAATATGTAAAATGTACAACAACCAATGTCTGTTTTATAGTCACGTGAGCAGATGGATTTCAATGAACAAAAATTATATAATGGGCTTCAAAAATTGGTACCGTCCTTGGCGACAACCAAATGAATGTGCTGTTTGCAAAAATTCAACAAATTATCACTAATGATGTTTGATTGACTTTAAGAAACAACAAAATTGATAGGCATCATTTTTTGGCCAGTATACACGTTTTTAAGTAAAGATTTGGCAGTAAATAGAGGATATTAAATGTTTTGTAGTTGAATAAGGAATTTATTTCACTAGTGGGGCAGGATTTTTGATATTTTCACGAGTGCGAAGCACGAGTGAAAATATCAAAAAATCCTGTCGCACGAGTGAAATAAATTCCATATTCAGCTACAAAATATTGAATTTTCTGTTTATTACATTTTTTTTTTTTAATTCTTTGATTTTTCCTTTGCCCCTGTTTTTTTTGTTTTTTTTTTGTATTACAGTCATAGGCTATATGACGTCATAGTTGAGTGGTTGAGATGTCATAGCTAACTGAGGTGAAAACACCATAAACATGGATTTAGCAACATGTTTTTGGTAATTTTGGCAATTTTATTCTTTGTCAGAATGGTTTATTTATTTCCATCTATCTTAAATCAGGTCAAGGAAGATTTTTTTACAACAATCTTCGTTATGGGAAGGGAAATTGAGAGTTTCCCCGCACTTCTCATATTCGTCACACTGTGACAGAATATCATTTTGATATCCTTTCACACTATTCAGTGAATAAATTACAGTATTTCACGGGTAAAATGTAATTTAAAAAAAGCTTATTATTCAATGGTCACCGAATGTTTTGATAAATGAGTGAAAACGAAAGCGTGTAGGAATATTTTAACAATTATTTTTAAAAATCAAAAATTGTAGCTATCCATGTTTGTCTGAAATTGAAACAGATATTGAAACTTGAGTCCAATGCTTTGAATTCTCAAAACAAGTTTACAATAAGATGCACTTCACAAAAATAGCCAAGATCTGAGAAAAGCAGAAGCACGAAAGCAGTTTTCTATGCCATTATCTTAAATATCAGTGGTCTTGTTGTTCAAATTCTTATTCGGGCAGGCAGTTCAATTTCTAGAGAAGTTTAGAAAGCAATTTTTTTGCAAAACAATCAAAAGGTTTATGAGAGGATCGAACCAGAATCAGGAATCCACTACATTAAATTTCTTCATGACAGCGTCCAAACCCACACGCGGTGAAGAGTAAAGAAGTTTGGGGGATAAACAGATAGTGAATGTTTAATTTGTAACACCAATAATATTCGCCAGATCTTCCACCCTTTGACTTGTTTCATTTTCCAAACTTGAAAAAAGCACCTTTCAGAAAGAAGAAAGAAGTTCAGGAAATCATAGTATCTGCCATATTTCAGTATACAATAGCCATATTCAAAAATTTGTTCTAAAATTAATCAGAAATTGGATAAAAATGTTACGGACATGTGTTTTAATTAAATCATTAAGACTAAATCATTGAAAAGGGCTTTTTTTCTTTCCGAGTATCGAGGACATTATTTATTGAACAGCCCTCGTATGTGAACAAGGTTTTTTTAAGTCACTTTCCAAGGTCCTTCGTATGGGGTAAAAAATTATGGTACTAAAGGAAAGGCCATGGTACAAGAAATGCACAGATGAAATATGAATTCCTTAGGAGCAACCATTCAAACGGTAAAGGTAAAATTATAATTTCCAAATGCAGCTCATATTCCAAGGTGACGAACATAAGGTCAAAAATGTTGGTTTTTGAAAAACGTGATATTTTTATGGACTTTGAGATTGAATACTGTTCGTTATCTCCATATCCTTCTTACAAGGAATAAAAACGTCATATATGGAAGTCCTATCAAGTGTCATTCAAAAGTTCTGGTCAAAGTTAGAGTTTTTAGATTTGATTGAACTCCAAGTTTAAGGTTGTATAAAGAAAATATGGTGGTACTTAAAAGGTATAGTTAATTGAAATACTTCTGTGAGATAAAAGGCATGTCTCAAAGAATTTAAAACCGACGGCTCAGGCTAAAGTTTGGTAAACTTTTGCAAAATTATGTCTCAGCCCAAGGTCAGGAATAGCCTTTTTCAGATGGAATATACATGCTAGATATGTGAGACAAAGTTAAAAGCAAAGTAAAGTTTTTGAAGACAGACGAACAAAGACATCAAAAACAGGGCAACAGTGTTTTGCAAACACATCTTGTTTCTTAACGATTTTTTTTTCAATTCTGCTGCAAAAGAAATAATGAATTGAAATTGTTTGCATGTTACTTATCTTTGTATGGCTTCGTACTCGGTGATTCTGAGGTATATAGTTTTTGTCCTGTCCGTCCATCCATCTCTTTTTTCGCAGAAAAACTTAATCATGGTCCATAAATTTTGATTATGTAGTGCTATGACTTACATATTTCACAGGTGTATTTCTTATCACAAGACCTTTCTTTGGATACCAACAGATTGAACTTATTGACCTTACTTTTGGAATTTGGTCCACTTTTACAATTACTTACCAAACTTTAACCTTGGGCATAACTTCTGAATAGTTGGTACTAAAGCTTTTATACATCAGTTTGCATTCACTGTGAAAAAATATTTCAAAGGATATGAATATTTTTTATCTTGGCCTTAGAGATTAGTCTTCTTTTGAAAAAATAAACTTTGGCCATAACTTTTGTAGAGTGAGTACTAGAGCTTCCATATTTCACAGATTCATTCCTTACGACAGGACCTTCCCAGGGATACCAAACACTTTTGATCTTTTGACCTTGAACTTGGAACTTGACCTGCGTTTGAGAAACGTCAATCCTCGCCATTAGCTTTCAAACGATGACATCAGTGTTTCACAAACTTGTTTTTTAGATAGAACTGTCAGAATGGTGATGAAATCATATGTGTTTTAAAATCAAATACATTTCAAAAACAATTTACCTTGATAAAGAAGTTGTTCCAACGGTCGGAAGTACTTGCGTTGATGCTTATAACATCCGAAGTAAAATTGTATGTTAGTGATATATTCATAGCACTCTTCAATTCTCCATAATCCTGTTGATGAGAAGCAAATCTCAAATTCAAAAAAATATTTTGAGTAATTAACGTTTTATTATGGTTAAGTATTAAAATATGAGCTTAAGTAAACTTTATCCACGTGTGAAGAAATTAATAACATACCGTATTTGTTTTAGTTGTTTTGAAATCTACAATAGTTTTGTACTGGAGCAATAGCAGTACAAAAAACACGAATGATTGTATGGCCAGCTAGGAAAGATGAGACTGTATTATCAATATTTCAAAATAGACGATAAAGATGTTATTCCATACTTGCTAATCAATTTGTCATTTTATGCAGGTTTGGTAACGTAAATATAATTAGTAAAACTTACCATGAAATAGCAAGTTAAATACATATATGCTGTTCTTTGTCTTTCACCAGGAATGATCAATAAAATCAGGCTCAAAAAGAGAAAAACGAAATCCAGGACAAGTGCTGATATCCCTATTCCCCAGATCTGTTTGATGTTCTTAGAATTTTCATATTTACAAGATACAGTAAAATTCAGGCGTAGGTATTCCACGGCTTCCTTGAGATCACAGGATTTGCTACGTTTTGTAACGTCACACCAAGATACCAAGACAATTGCGACAACCTTAACAAAATTGGTTTTATTCTTTTATTCACCTACTACATGTAAAGATACTAATGATTTTAACTCAGATTAGAAAGGCAGTATGTGTTAAAAACATATATATGTGTTAAAACTAGGGATGTCAAAATATTTATTTTCCTTAGTCGAACATTCGATTGCATTATTCGAACGATAGTCGACTATTCGTAGCATTTTTTGAAAAAAAAATCGCATCGATAGCATTTTCATAAATCAAAAACCCTTTTCGTCAATTTATGTAAAAAGTAACACCGATATTCAGATGAATTTTAAGAAGGGATAAGATGTAGAAATGAAGTAGATTTACACTAGAAATTGATTCTCCAAAATGTATGAATTTTCGGAAAATCGGCGGAGATTATTGTTTTAATAACTATCGAAGTTTCTTCAGAAACTTCACGGCTATGGTTCCTTTTTCATAATTCAAACATTTTTAGAGGTAATAAATAAATTTATAATTAGTACAAGTCCAATTAATAATTTTCAAAGTCCAGTATAGGGCTGCATAATTTACTACAATAACAGAAAAGGTCAGTAATTAACAAATAATTATTGCGGTGTGTAATTACTATTCTTTCAATGTAAACAATTTGGAAATTTATTTAAATACTGTGACTGTGTTTAAGCTCGTATTCGTCCGAGGACAGATACTTTGATGGTTTGAGGAATGACACTTTACAATTTTGAGTTGAGAATCCTTTAACACCTCCTTTTTTGCATTTATTAAATATTCGAATGTCGTTTCATTATTCGATCGTCGGTCTATTAGACTGATAGTCGAATATTCGTTGACATCCCTAGTTAAAACACATATATTACATAGTAGATAGCAAACATTTCTATTTTCAATATGGAACACTAACTTGGTGGTAGAGACTTATCTTTATTATTTGTCGAATTAAATGAAGACAGTTTACCATTGTTGCTCCTGTGAATATCATCAACGTAAAATTTGCTTTTCTGTCATCCTAGAAAAAAAATACATATTTGTCATTCAGCTTTTATGTTATACAAATCAAAATTCCTCTAGATTATCAAGTAGTAGAAATGCAGAAACTTTGGCATAAAACAAAAACTTCACTTTCAATTTTTCAAAATAATCTTTTGTCAGGCATTATATTTTGATCCACCTTTTCTTGTTTCAGCTTTTGAGTTTCTTCCACCTTTTCTGGTTTCAAATTTTGAGTTTCTTCCACCTTTTCTGGCTTCAGTTTTTTAGTCTTTTTCACTTTTTTTTGTTTTTGAGTTTCTTCCACCTTTTGTTTCTTCAGCGTTACATATTCTTCCACCTTTTCTTCCTTCAACTTTTGAATTTCTTTGTCTGCCATTGTTTTCTAAATGCATGTTTCAACAAATATAAATTAATTATTCGTTTTTGCAAATTTTGAAAAATAAAAAAGTGAAACTATGGTTGTATGGTAGAATTTCATAAAGTATTTTTAAAACGGTTAGAAAAAAGGAGGTAAGGATAAAGATAAAAAAATCTATAAACCTACAAATCTGTACAAAACACGGAATCAAAAAGTCCCAGAGGTTGGATCATGTGAGATGTCTCAGGAAAATAATGTAGTCTCTAGCTATTGATAATTTTCATTATAATTTTCCCGCCATTTTTTTTTTCTTTTTCTTGCTTCATTTCCTGATGATTTTCTTTTCTAAGTTTTTTATCCGATTTCCTGTATTGATCTGTAAACAATGAAATCAGAAAGAAAAACTTATTATGCATGAACAAATACAGTGTATTATAAACTAACTTTTATTCAAGAGGGAGCATTATTCATTTGTGTTGCGACCCCCTTTTAATCACGAATAATTCTCGTGCGCACCAGTTATTCACGTATGTATTTTTAAAAAGTAGAATGTTGTCATAATCTCGAAAATAAGTCGTGGATGGAATCTTAACTGAAAAATCGCGAATAAAAGATTACACAAACAATATTTTGTTCACAGTAGAATAGTCGAAAAAAATGAATGTCTTTTTTGCAATTTTTTGATAAAACTGGCTAATATTTTAAATGTCGAATTTAAGTCATACTGTTGATTATCTTCAAATTTTATCATTAATGTTTTTATTCAAGTTTTTAAATCATTGAATGGAATACACGTAAAAAAAGGAAATAACAGATAATAAATCAATTTGCAATTCGAAAAAAATCTATATTGGATTACTCGGTATATGAAACATCTTTATATATATCTTTCCAAACACTTAAATAGTAGTATTTTCATGCTATGGACCAAAAATTTAGAATAAAACAAAATCGTAGCCTTTCTTTAAAAAAATCATCTGTATATTGGGTTATGTGTCTTAGCTGATTCGATGCACAGAGCATGTACAACAGTGTATATTTATGACTATAATCAAGCGACATTAACCCCATTTTCAGAAGATGTTCAGAAATGAGGCTACGTTTCGTCTTATTTAGATTTTTGGTAGGTCTATACAATCCAATAAAGCCAAAATAATCTTCTTATTAAGACAAAAATGCTGACTGATTGTTTTCATACTTATTGTTTGTCTATTTTTACACATCAAATTGTCAAAGGATATACCTGTTTTCCCCGATCATGAAAGAGAGCATTCGGCGGATGTGACTGGTCGACAAGGGATGCTATTTATTCAGTAGCATCTGATCCCATCTCTGATGTTTTAAAGTTTTTCTTTGCTCTGTTCATGAATTCGTTGAATTGTTCAAATAAACTTTGAGCTTGAATATTGTTCATTATCAATCTGTAAATATCTTGTTGTGAACTATATACAAGTCATGAACATATAGATCAGTGTGCAACTAAATTGCAAATACAAAACAGAATCATAAGAAATTACACCTAATCATTGCAGTTTTCCACATTAGTCTGGTCCGATTTATAGAAAAAAATACTTCTAACGGCAAATAATTATTATTTGGTCCAGCATAGTTTTTTAAACCTATTTCGAGTATGCTGAATCCGAAAAAATATGCTGACCTTCATGAAAATGGCGTGAAAGTGGTAAAATGGCGATTCAAAATGGCGGACATCAAATTTTTCTAATTTTCTCTTAATATCGTTCAAAAATGAGAAATAATCTGTGAATATCTCACTGAGTGTAATACAAGTATAAAAATGATAATATAATGCTAACATTATTAGATAAACTCAGAAAATTTAGTCGTTTCTAAACTTAATTCGAATTTTCTCTGATTTTTTTGTCTATTGTTCTATATTCCGCTTTGTTCAGGATTTTACATCCGTAAATATCCATACACCGCAGATTTGTATTTTTTCATCTGCATCTCACTATTGTACAACTGAATGATGGCCCAGCTGTAAGTTACAAGTCAAACTGGCGATTCAAAATGGCGGATATTCATTATATCTTAATGTCGTTTACATAGTATAAAGGATTTGTAAATATTTTACTGAGTGTAGTACAACTATGTAAAATGCCAACAGAACATTAATTCGATTACTTTAAATAAAAAATTTAGTCGTTTAAATTTGAAATGTGTTATTTAGCTCATAATGGCGATTCAAAATGACGTCGTATACACTAGAATTTCGTAGAAACTGCTGAATTCTGGTTCGTTTTGCAGAAAATAAATTACAGTCTATATATATATATAGAGAGAGAGAGAGAGAGAGAGAGAGAGAGAGAGAGAGAGAGAGAGAGAGAGAGAGAGAGTATATATAGTATATTGATTAGTCCATTAAATATAAACAAAAAATACTTGAAAAGATTCATTTTTTTCTGGAAATAGTTAAAACAAACTTGACTTAAGTTCCAAGGCCTTTGAGCTCACTTCCACCTAAAATCACTCCCGAATCCTGTCATTATCAACTCGCACTTCTACCTCAACATCCCTCGGCATACCATCAAATATTACTGCAGAAGTTCGTGTCCGATTTCATCGAACACTTTGTTCTAGCTTTTTAGCACTTATAAGAACTTATAATTATCCCCTAACATCTTCTATTCCAGCTTTATTTGCTATATGTTTAATTTCAGTCTGTCTTCGGAATTTTTGTATTTTGAACACTCAAGTAAAATGGTGCCCCGTGTCAAGGATGACAACCCCCTTGGCATGTAAAAGACCGTTTCTCTGGAGTTCGAAAAAGAGTAAGCGCCAGAGAAACCAAAATCCTTCAAAATCCGATTATTTAAACTGATAGTCCGCCGAAACATGGCTGAAAAATTGCCGACTCGGCGTTAAACAATATACAATCAATCAACCAACATTCAAGGAATAACACATTTATGTTCAAATGTGAAAAGTCTATTTTGTTTTCCTAAACCATGTGCAAAATGCACTAGAGGTACTATGAGCAATTAGCTCACTAAATGATACCCCGGTCTCCCAATATGAATATAATGACAGTGTCCATGTTTTGCTATGGAAAACCCAAAATATTGGTCGGATCAAAAAGTAATCTCTTAATCAAATATTTAGAGGATATTGGATGACACCATAGCTATTCATAGAATCGCATGTTATCTTACGGATCGTTGTTTACTTGCGTTTTTCATTTCCGAGATTAAAGAGTCAAGAAGTATCCCGAACGCAAATATCGTTAGTTACAAAAAAACAATTGATGATTGGTCGACCGAGTTGTACCGAATCCCAATCAGAACTCGAGAAAAAAAAAACAACTTCTATTAACACCGTATGCCAAGGGTTTATGAGGAGAGTAGCGTATTAGAAACCCTTGGCTAGAGAAGATGCTTACAAGCTTTCGTACCAATAGGCCTAAGCCATTCCTGATTTCGTTCTATAGTCAACACGTCTCTTGACAACAAAATTTTCTTGAACAGTTCAAGAACTTTACAAGGCAACTTGATCCACCCTTCTTTGTTAGGATAGTGTAATTTATGTACACTGTTCAATACAAAATTATCCATTCACAGCATGAAATATTTGAGAATGCAGTTGAATTTTTGACTAAGAATAACAAAATGCAAATGTAGGAATCAGAGCTGGACAATCAAGAAAATTTATGGTTTACGTATATTGTACTGGTAATTCTTAATATATATGTTTATATTTGGATATTATAATATATTCAGATTTATATGATGTAACAATTACTAGCCCTCTAATTGGTCGTGGTCAATAATTTTAAAAATCATACTAAGTTATGTTGCACTAGACCTTCCACACGAACATACACATTTATTTTTTTCTAAACTGGAATAAAAATAGATCAAGAATTTCTACAACTGAAGGTTCACTCGCCTTAATGCTCGGGGAATACTGCTCCTTGGGTAGCTTAATTTTCATATTTTCCTCAAAACAGCAATTATTGTATGATATTATTAACTTTTTATCTGAAGAAGCATGGTGAGACAGGTAAAAGGTAAAATGTCTTCGGAATTGAGGTCAAAAATTTATTTTAGTCTTAACAATAAAAGTAATTAAACAAAAATCCGTGTTATAAAAATCATAAGTCATTAACAAAAATATCCCCCAACTTTCATTGCATATTTGAACATTATTTCATGAATAAAAAAACTGTAATTTATTTTCTGCAAAACGAACGAGAATTAAGCATTTTGGGTATTTTTCGAAATTCGAGTGTTTACAACGTCATTTGAATTGCAATTTCAAGCTAATTAGCACATTTCAAATTTAAACGACTAAATTTTCCGATTTAAAGTGATCAAATTAGTGTTCTATAGTCATTTTACATAGTTGTACTACGCTCAGTAAAATATTCACAAATCCTTTCTCCTATGTAAACGACATTAAGAATTAAATAATTTGAAGAAAAAGATGAATATCCGCCATTTTGAATCGCAATTTTGACTTTTGACTTACAGGTGCACTATCATTTAACTGAAGAATAGTGAGATGTCGAGGGAAAAATACAAATCTGCAGTGTATGGATATTTGCAAATGTAAAGTCCTGAACAAAGAATAAATATAGAAAAAATAGACAAACCAGAAGTCTCTGTCGAGACTGAAGCTCTACTGGTTTGTACTTATAGCAAAAGAAGAGAAAAGTACTTAGGCAGTTGGGAATTGAAACTTTTCAACAGCAATTAATAGAAAAATGATCCTTGATTTAGTCTCTTTATGTTTTAGTGTAGTCTACTTGCATGCCACATTACATTATAATCAGACTAAAACTGTATTTGGAGTAGTATTTTGAGTGTATTAAACAGAAATTTCTATTTTTAGTAACCGTGGCAACATCGTTCATTGAAGTGAAAAACTATACACAGAATTATGTAACTTAGTGTAGTCTACATGTGTGCCAAGTTATATTGAAATCAGACCAAAACTGTAGGAGGTGTAGCATTTTGAAATAATTTCACAGAAATTTCTATTTTTAGTAACCACAGCAACACCGTTCATCGAAATCAAAAACCGATATACAGAATTATGTATCTTAGTGTAGTCTACTTGTGTGCCAAGTTACATTGAAATCAGACCAAAACTGTACATGTAGGAGGAGTAGCATTTTGAAAGAATTTCACGGAAATTTCTATTTTTTGAAGCACGTCAACACAGTTCATCGAAATCAAAAACCGATACACAGAATTATGTATCTTAGTGTAGTCTACTTGTGTGCCAAGTTATATTGAAATCAGACCAAAACTGTAGGAGGAGTAGCATTTTGAAAGAATTTCACAGAAATTTCTATTTTTAGTAACCACGGCAACACCGTTCATCCAAATCAAAAACCGATATACAGAATTATGTATCTTAGTGTAGTCTACTTGTGTGCTAAGTTATATTGAAATCAGACCAAAACTGTAGGAGAAGTAGCATTTTGAAAGAATTTCACAGAAATTTCTATTTTTAGTAACCACGGCAACACCGTTCATCCAAATCAAAAACCGATAAACAGAATTATGTATCTTAGTGTAGTCTACTTGTGTGCCAAGTTATATTGAAATCAGACCAAAACTGTAGGAGGAGTAGCATTTTGAAAAATTGTTTCCAGACGGACAGACAGACAGACGGACGGACGACGGACGCATTACTATCGCATAAGCTCTTCTGGTCTCTGACCAGTAGAGCTAAAAATCAGAGAAAATTCGAATTAAGTGTAGAAACGACTAAATTTTCTGAGTTTAACTAATAATGTTAGCATCCTATTATAATTTTTATAGTTTTATTACACTCAGTTAGATATTCACTCATTAATTCTCCATTTTGAACGACATTAAGAGAAAATTAGAAAAATTTGATGTCCGCCATTTTGAATCGCCATTTTGACCTCTTTCACGCCATTTTCATGAAGGTCAGCATATTTTTTTCGGATTCAGCATACTCGAAATAGGTTTAAAAACTATGCTAGACCAAATAATAATTATTTGCCGTTAGAAGTTATTTCTAGCCTTCTTTTTAACCAGAAGTCTCTGTTGAGACTGAAGCTCTACTGGTTTGTACTTATAGCAAAGGAAGAGAAAAGTACTTAAGCAGTTGGAAATTGAAACTTTTCAACAGCAATAAATAGAATAATGATCCTTGATTAAGTCTCTTTATGTTCATAGTGCAGTCTACTTGCATGCCACATTTATATTATAATCAGACTAAAATTGTATTTGGCGTAGAATTTTGAAAGAATTTCCCAGAAATTTCTATTTTTAGTAACCACGGCAACACCGTTCATCGAAATCAAAAAGTGATAGACAGAATTATGTATCTTATTGTAGTCTACTTGTGTGCCAAGTTATATTGAAATCAGACTAAAATGTAGAAGGAGTAGCATTTTGAAAGAATTTCACAGAAATTTCTATTTTTAGTAACCACGGCAACACCATTCATCGAAATCAAAAATCGATATACAGAATTGTGTATCTTAGTGTATTCTTCTTGTGTGCCAAGTTATATTGAAATCAGACTAAAACTGTAGGAGGAGTAGCATTTTGAAAGAATTTCACAGAAATTTCTATTTTTAGTAACCACGACAACACCGTTCATCGAAATCAAAAACCGATACACAGAATTATGTATCTCAGTGTTGTCTACTTGTGTGCTAAGTTATATTGAAATCAGACCAAAACTGTAGGAGGAGTAGCATTTTGAAAAATTGTTTACAGACAGACAGACGGACAGACAGACAGACAGACAGACAGACAGACAGACGGACGGACGACGGACGCATTACTATCGCATATTAAGCTCTTCTGGTCTCTGACCAGTAGAGCTAAAAATCAGGACCAGACTACATTGCAAATAAGTGCAATTAATACAAAACATGTATTAGCATACAACTTTATGAAATTAATATTTGTCACTTTCAATCTGGTAATGCCCGACTGAAATTGTAGTCTACAACAATTAGTTATAGCTGTTGTAACTTATGCAAGATGTTTTCAATAATAGATGATAGATCATTATGCGTCAAATGAACAATATATAAATTAATTTTGTATTTGTACTTTGTATTTAGGTTGACACGAGTAATAAATATTTAGCATGTTTTTTTTAATTTCCCCTATACTTAAATCAATGATTCAAAGGAAGATATGTAACTATCTCAACGGAATTAGAAGCAGCAAACAGAGGAATGTTATGCAAGAAAAAAAAAACAATGGTCTTTAAATATGAATGTTCTTTATAAATTAAAAAAATACGTATAAATTATCAATTGAGATTTAAATTAATTATAGACTTGGCTACTTTTTAACCTGACCTAACTAGCTGACTACTGTGCACTTAGATATGAAGCCTTGACCATGATTGACACTTGGTCTCATCCGTGTGCTTGGATTCACCATTATCTTGTACTATACCTTAAGATGATACAACATTAATAAACTGTTCATTTTTTTTTCAAAATATACATTACTCATTTAGTTACTTCCTTAAAACTACCAAACAATAACTGTTAAATACAGAACTGTATTAATTGAGCTAGTACACTTCGACTCCCTGGAGCTGCCTGTTAGCAGAATTCACAACATAACAAAGCTTGCACATTTATAACTTTTAATATACAGACAAAAACACAGACAACAAATCAAAACACTTTAGTATGGTGGAAAAGGTCGCATAGAAAAATTCTGTGGGGAACTGGGAAGGAGGCCAATTTAACTACCCAATGTAGGGGACCCACTGGGAGCCCTATGTGAACATAGGTTCTTAGAGCCTGAACGAGTCACCGCGTTCTGAGGAGGGTAGTGTACCCGCCCCTCTCGCCCGTCTCCTGAGAGCTACCTGATATAATGCATGAAAGGGAGGACCCAGTAGACTGTACTACGCCCCCCCCCCCCAAAGAACATGCCCCCAGTCTGTATCATCCCCTCTCTTGGAAGGGAAGTGGATGAAGCACCAGCAATGGACTAGCTGTAAGCCTCTCTATTAACCTTTTAAATGTACTGCCTTTTGTTACTAACTTTTTGACCAACTTGATAGTAAACATAACACATGTCCCCTGCCTTGGTAGCAGGTGGGAGGAGACAACAGGTTTTGGGGCAGAATTAGTGATCAGCTACCGCAATGCACTCCCCAGTCCCGCCACAGACATTAACAATGTCCCCCACAAATTTACAAACAATGTTCTGTGTATAACACATACTAGTAGGTAAATTATTTAACTAATATAAATGTTTATGCTTTAACCAGCCTATGAATGTGATTACTACTGTTTGCGCATAGGGAAAGAAAAGTCTCTGTTTCACTGGCTTTTGGCAGGAAAAATACTTTGGTAATTCTGCAAGAAAAACTGCATTGCTGCTTGGAGATAATTCAAAAATATTTGGTTGTCTACATTAGATAAGTGTGTGCCATCAGTACGGTAGCGGTCAATTTCTGTGGCTTTGATATTATGGTCGTGTTCAAAAACACATCCCTGTACTTCCTTAACCATAATTTTTTTCCATTAGCTTGTTTATTCTGATCCTTTTCTTACTGATTTTTTGACCCATTCCAAAGAGGTGCATAATGCCAATAACGCCTTGGTAGTAAACATGACCAGACTAGCTTAGTGTTAGGCCACAGTGAATTGTATCTGTATAATGTGCATTGTGCCATGTGTAAGAAAGATTTCGAGGTAATATCACCAGAATTTAGATCATTTGATCCGACATGAAAAATTAACCAATCAGGAGGAGAAAAATTAACAGACATAGTTGCTATGGTTTGTTCAACCTAGTGCTACTGAAGTCCCCTTAAACCATTCCAAGTTATTGAAGCTGGCAAGTTCAAATTAGTTCCCCCAGGCCTATATTCTGCTGCTACTCCTGTCCTGTATGGTATTGAGGATCCAATTATCCAGATGGACATGCCTGGAAAGCTTTGTTGAAATAAGTAAGGATAAATTTTTAAAGTGTTAAGGCATAACACAAATTATAACATTCCGAAATAAAACACAATTGTTAATTAATGAATTTAAAGTTGTTCCTAAATGAGACCTTGAAAATTCGTACGAATGTAGGTTTGATAAGCATTTGATCTGGTTGATTGATACCTCTTGTTTTGCCAATTCAGAGTGGCCATACCTATGCGAAAGTTATGTGACCTATAATGACCCGGGACTTGCAAGAAATTGAGTGCTTTTTGCAAGACTGACTGAAATTTAAAACGTGTGACTGACAAGCAGTATTTTGCTGTTGCTTGACCTAAATTTGATATATTCTCTGTTCTGATTAACAGGGCAGATCTTAAGTTCAGGTTGATTGGTTAATTTGAGTAAAGTTGAGTGACCTATCTGATCAGTTTTTGACTTTTGAATTGTAAGTTTGTAACTACATGTATTAGATGATCTGTTGAAACAAATCGTAGATCGGCGAGTTGAATGCACAGAACTTCGCTTACTCTCAATTAACCAAAATAAGCTAAACAGAAGGATGCAACAAAAAAGTGAAGCTTCATAAGGAGATCGACACACAACCGGAAGGGTCTGAATAATTTTGATGAAAATGTTAAGAGATATGGGAATTCGTAAATCTTTGTTTAATACGACGACTGATCTACGTAGGATTTCAAGTGTTTTTAACATAAACTTTAGTTGTGTCGTTGTGACCACTGATTTTGTGATTATGAGAAATGGCACTTAAGTACAAACAGACTGTACGGTATGAATACTTATGGAGGGACAGAAAGGCTATGTAGTGTAAAAGCTGGTCTACCGAGACTGGCCAGGGTTGATCTAAACCACGTTGCGTACGAAAACTTTCAAGTGCTGCTGTGTTGTATGTTTTTTGTGTGTTGGCAGATAGAGAGTCATTTAAAAGCCTTGATGCCTCTTCTTCTAGATATCCCATACATGGTTTGGAATTGGTGTGGGGAAGAAATCTGATTCTGGTGCAAGGTCTTGGAACCGGGCCCACTGTGAACGAGATATTGCATCAGCAATTGAGTTGCTTTAGTAGGGATATATGAAGCCTTAATTTGTATGTTGTATTGCAGTGAAATGAGTACAAGTTTCCGGACAATGTTCATGACTCTATCTGATTTGCTGATTGAGTTGTTAATAATGTGTACCACTGACATGTTGTCAATGTGAAAAAGAAGTTTGGAGTTTTGTAGGTATTTGTTATAAAGTGTAAGGGCCACTAGCAAAGGGAACAATTATAAGAATGTCATGTCTCTAAGAATGCCTATTGAGCCCCAGTGTTGTGGCCATTGACCCCAAGCCCACTTGCCATCAAAATATATCCCAAATCCACCCTGTTTTCCCCCAGTACTGTATGTGAACAAGTGAACGGTGTGGCTGTCAACCAAAGTGGTATTTATAACTGATACTCCATTGTAGCCTTTCAAAAAAGTTGTCCATACGGGTAGGTCAAGTTTGATATTTTGTTTTATTCTAATTTTGTAGTAGTGTTTTTTTATGCCAATGGTAGAATTAATGAGGCGTCTGCAGAATGCTCGACCTGGTGCTACCACTCTGCAAGCAAAGTTTAGAGGCCCTAAAAGTGACTGCATTTGTTTAAGTGTGACTCTTTTGGCCAGCAACACTGTATTGATGTTTTCTTGTAATTTTACTTTCTTATCTGTAGGTAGTGACATGGTCATGTTGCAAGTGCTAAATCTAATGCCTAGGAAAACTAAGTCATTGGTCGGTTCTACAGTCTTGTCCTCAGCTATAGGTATGCCTAAATCTAAGCAAAGGGTTCTAAAATGTTGCAATGTATTCGCACAAACTGTGGAAGACTAGGGGCCACAAAAAAGAAAATCATCAAGGTAGTGAATAAATGTGCATTTCCTGAATGTTGTTTTGTAAGCCAATGCAAGAATGATGCAAATTTCTCCCACAATGAACAACTTATTGAAGACCCAAAGGGTATCATTTTATCGAAATAATATTGACCTTGAAATTTAAAACCCAAGAGGTCAAAATCAGATGATGATATGGGGAAAAGGCGGAAAGCGGATTTAATGTCAGATTTGGCCAATAACGTGCCAGTTGCTAAAGAAGCTATAATATCTACTGCCTCATCAATGCTTGCATAGGTAACAGAACAGGCCAAAGGGTCTATAAAATCATTGATAGAACTTCCTTCTGGATATAAAAGGTGATGAATTAAACGCATATCACCATCCTCTTTGGGGACTAAACCTAATGGGAAAACTCGCAAACAAATAAAAGGAGGGTTTGGAAATGGTCCTGCTACTCGTTGTAGCGCTACCTCTTTACTGATTTTATTTTCCGCTATCGACACATTTTTATATAAACTACTGAGATTTCTGCATTCTCTTGCCTCCCGCCGACCCTGATATTGTAGCCTAAAACGAAAGGCGAAACCCTGAAGTAACTTGCTTGTAACTTGCTGACAATATTAAACTTGTGTGTATTTCCAGCAGATACATACATAAGCCAATATTCGGAATTACTCTCCCCCTATAGAGTATAAGGTACTTATACCAAGTACTGACCTACTTGCTGCCAGCCTAACGTCTCTGATATATTTTAACAAATCCTTTGCTTTAGAACCGAATTTTTCTATTATATTTCCATTTCTAATTTTTTTCTCTGTGATAACTCTTTCAAAGTTAGGGAAGTTTATTTCTTGATAATTCTGCCGGAATGTAAATAAGGCAGGTCGGTTGGTCAGAAGCTAAAGAGGCCTAATACGCATGCAAATCTCGTGCGCCTCTGTCTCTGTGTCTGACGCTAAGTAGGCCAAATATGCATGTAAATCCCGTGCGGCCGCATTTGTGTTTGACGTCTGTGGGCGAGGACTATTCAAATTGGCATGGTAGACCTCGTGTAATTTAAATCTATTAGTCTACATTTTTAAAGTCTAAATCTACAATTTTATTTCACAATGAAATGGAAATATAAGGAATCACTGTCTTGTTAGTATAAGTATGCCAAGGACATCAACGATAGTCGGAAACATGAGATAATTTCTGCAAATTATCCCATATTTCCTACTATCGTTGATGCCCTGGCATACTACACTAACTAGACAGTGAGTCATTATTTCTTAAATAATACTAGTAAATA
>NW_026931398.1:0-47052 GCF_032062105.1 Saccostrea cuccullata | reverse complement strand
CATCATTAAGTATTTTTTACTCAATTAATCTATATTTTTCAAATTATTACATACCTATTCACAGATCATGTTGTATGTAGACAAAAAAATATTATATACAAACGATTCCATGTTCTTTAATGTTACTCAGTACGTAAAAGCGTATTTACATAATGATCAAAATAAACTGAGATATGATTTTTTTATGTTTTCATGTTCTCTTTTAAGGAACTTCTCACAATTAGTTCAAATGAAAATTAATCACTTGGAATAATAAGAATTATTTAAATTTCTCGAATGGTTTAACGACAACTCACCATGTACGAAATTCAACTCCTCACAAGATTTTTTTTAAAATCATTTTTAATGTATACAATTCATTCTGATTTAGGATTATTCTGTAATGTCAGGAATTCAAAAATTAAGTACAAATATTGGCATATTAAAATTATTAGTCAGTTGAAAAAATATATAAAAATACTAAAATAACTCTCAACATTTTTTCACTTATTTCGTTTAGAAAATGTATCATACTAAATTTTACTTGCTTAGTTTAAACTTTTCTAATTTTTAAGTTATTCGTTTAATATTTATTTTAACAAATTTATGTAAAGCCAATATTTAATCATTTGGGAATGACGAAATATTCTAAAAGGAGGTAATTTATTTACAAACACCTTGTTGAAGCAAGAATATCAGCATTCCCGTTTCAATTTTTTAATTTTGTAATACAATGACATTGTCAACAAATACAATTTATCAAATATTGAATAATTTTTTAAAGACTGATTATGAGGCCATCATTTACACACGTGTATTTTTCAGTTTTTCCCGAATATGACAAGAAGCACGCAACTGAGTGACCGATCGGAAAGGGATGCTCACTCCCTTTATTTGCATTGGAAAATTGATAATATTCCATATATAAATAATTTTACTGATTTACTTTGAAGATTAATACACATTACCCCATGAAATCTATGAGACATTTTTGTGAGCACTTTTAATTATTGAAAAGCTGATTTACAATACTTGGGATTCGGACAACCTTTAAAAAGGGAGTTATTTTGAAGGTCTGATAATAGATGTAAATGAATTTCGCTGGAAATTAAAACCTGATAAAAGCATGTGTCTTATGCACTTCAAAAATAATTTTACATTTTTCAAATCCGTTCCATAATTAGAGATTGATGGATAGGAATATTACGCCACCTGCCAACATACCTTCCTGGTTGAGATTGATTATTTGGAAATCCATCGTAATGAAGACCTTCACTGCAATAAACTGCAAATCATACACCAAAAGTACAATGTAAAAATTTTAAAATACAGATACCGGTACTACCTTTAACTTATTTTTTATTCCCGTCAAAGAAGAGAGATCTTATATATAAATAGGAAATGTACTTTTATATATTTATATAAACGATGGCAGTTCGTGTTGTAAGAATAAAAATATACAGATTCATATTTAATCAGAAATCCACATGCAGTGTGCGCGTTTTCTTTTCAAAATTCATCAAAACGAGTTGTAGTAAAAATAATTTTATCAGCAATGAATGATTTTTTTCCCAATTCATAGTTCTTTGGGCCCGGGGAAAATTGTTTTCATTTTTACAAACTAGAATTGAGAGGGTAATGACCCCCCAAAAATATTTGCGATTTCCTAGATTGCAGTTTCGCCTACTTTTACGAGGGGTTATCAAAAATCAAGTTCGCGAACTATCTCTATATTTTCAAAACTACAATTCAGATCAAAATTGAAGAGCTAGGTTCACTTTATGCATAAAATGGCCCTGTTCTAATATCAATTATTAAACTTTCACACTCTTTCCCATTTCATATATCAAAATAAAGAAGAGACTAAGTGCTTACATTTTCTGTAATAAAATTTGTTTTTGAGAATATAAGTTATTAAAAACAGTCTTTGAGAAAATGCAATTTCTTGTATTTTGCAGAAAACATGCGTATTCAACTACCTTCAGCAAAGAATTAAAATATAAGCACTGCCCACAATCCAATAATTAAAATATGTTTTTAATCTGCAGAAATAGGTCTTTCACTATATAATAGTTTATTGCATATTTTGAATCAAAGGTTGTGCTGTATATGAAATATTGAAAAATGCTTCAACTTAAGGGCATTCCAAACGAATTTATAGGATTTTCGGAAATGACGCATTTCACGACGTCATAATTCATCGACTAGAGGGAAAACTACGTCATGTTCAATAGATACATGGTCACCAAGAGTCAAAGTAATGAATGTTCAAAAGATACATGGTCAGCAATAGTCCAAGTGATGAATACCGCATTTTAAACCAAAACTGAAGTTTTGATTTTTCAGAAATTCTAAGGGCCAAAAAGGCCATAAGTGGCTCTTATTCTTTTGCACATAAATAGTCATAAACATGTTTTATAAATAAAATATGTAATCTAATGTGTTGATCCATAATTATGACGTCACAATGTGAAAGTGACGTTTATATGTAGGTGACTTGTGACGAAAAATGGGGTGGCTCAGTGTATTCTTCTGAAACGAACGGCTGTAAAGTCTAACGTGAATCTGGAAACTCCATTGCATTAGCATATAATAATTTGAACAGGGTTTATAATGACAAAGGACTTGCGAGAGGTTCAATTATGAATTGGGTTGATTGTTTTAGTCAAGGAAGGGAGATGTTTAAAAATGATGTTCGTCCTGGCGCCCGGTATGTTGGATAAGATATGCGGCATTTGTTCATTAATTTGTTATGAAAGATCACCAAATTACAATTAGAGATATGGTTGAATATCTTAACAATATAATTAAATTATATCCCTAAAATATCGCTAATTCAGAATTTAAACATATCAGATACGATAGAGAGAACGCAATCATACTTGATTCACATTTACGAAAAACGACGCCTCCAAGACAAAGGAGTCGGGTTGTGATAGTCACCATGCTCATTAAAGATATCCTTATCCACCTCTCCTATCTTTGAGATATGGCCATTTGTGACAAATGAACAATTCTTGTTATAAAAGTTACCTGCTTGGTAAGAAATATGAGACTCGAAAAAATCATTAAGCTGCTACGAACAGAACGCATAATGTCACGTGTGTTTCGCGCATGGCTAGAACCAGAAGTGACTTCTTAAAAAAATAAAATAATGTGAAACCTAATTGTATTTCTTTTAAGGAAGTAATTCAATTAGTTTTCGAACTTTTAGATCACCCCTCGTAGAAGTAACCTGAGGCCCGTTTTACGAAAGGTCGTAAGTCGTAGACTTGGTCGTACGACCGAACGTACGACATAAGACCGTTTTACAATGATTTAAGACTTGCAAGTTTTGACGAAATTCGGTCGTAAGTCTACGACCACCCGGAGGTTGTCGCAAGTCCTAAGTTTCGTCTCAAATGTGTTCTATAGGTCGTTGTTACTATGGTAAACAAAATATTCATCATGGCTGCTTTTCTTGTTCTTTTTATTGATGAAATGCACAAAAAGAGAGATTTGAGGGTATTTTAGGCTGCTAGATCTCATTTTATTAAGCTATTGATTTTTCTAAGTACTTTTGCTGTATTCTTTTAAATATTGAATTTCTCTTCCACCAAGCCACAAATACCAGCTACTTTTGTTTTCAATAGAAAGCGGCCTATAAACGTGTTTTGTACATCATCCAATTTATTATCAAAAATTTAGGATTTCTTTACGATACATGTACATCTCAAATCTTATATTTAATTTTAGAAGACTCAAAATTAAGCTTGAAATTGAAATACTTCCTTGCAAGAATTTTAATTTTCTGCATTACGATACAATTATGGGTTCTTTAAAGTTTTGGTAATGATATTGCAAAAGGTTAATCTTTGTATCCCGCAGACGCATAAAATTTTTACAGAAAACAAATTCTTTTTATCTAGCAAAAGATACCAATGCTTATTTACATGATATGCAATTTGAAGTTATATACGATTGTTTTGCAATGATAGCATGTAGTTTACAACAACTGAAGTTAACAGAAAAAAAAATTAAAACATTTGAGAATTGATAAATTATCCTATTAATATGATTTACTTTACTCATAAACTTTGAAGATATAAATACGACTTTTTGTGACCATTTACAATTACTAAAAAGTTCACAGGGTGAAAAAAGTGGTTTCCCATCACGGGAAACTTTATGGAAACCACATGGAAACCTCAAGTTTACATCATGTTTCCCAGTGGTTTCCGTAGCGGATGCTAGGTTATTCCGCCAAGTTTCCGTGACACGGAAACCCCCTACGCTCCGATTCCATAAGGTATCCCGAACCACGGAAACCTCTGAAAACCTGAAGTTTCCCGAACATCCATGTAGTTTCCCATAATGGGAAACCTGAAGATTCCACTGGTTTCCAGAATCAGGAAACTTGATGGAATCGGAGCGTAGGGGGTTTCCGTGGAATGGAAACTTGGGGGAACCTTTAGGTTTCCTTTTACGGGAAACTACATGGAAGCTCGGGAAACCTCACGATTCCTAAAGTTTCCTCGACTCAGGAAACCATATGGAATCGGAGCGTAGTGGTTTCCGTGGAATGGAAACTTGATGGAATCTTTGGGTTTCCTTATACGGGAAACTACATGGAAGCACGGGAAACCTCACGATTCCTAAAGTTTCCACAACTCAGGAAACCATATGGAATCGGAGCGTAGTGGTTTCCGTGGAATGGAAACTTGATGGAATCTTAAGGTTTTCTTTTATGGGAAACTACATGGAAGCTCGTGAAACATTATGATTCCTGCAGTTTCCTTGACTCAGGAAACTATATGGAACTTGTGTAACACTTTCTGTGTGGCGGAAACTTGGTGGAATTATCTGGAGTCCCATTCCTGGTGGAATTACTGGGAAACTTCAAGATTCCCTAACTTTTCTAAAGGAAGCAATGTGAAATAATGTGTATTCTTTTAAAAATCTATCAAAAAAATTTATTACATGTAAAAGAAAAAAGCATTACCATTTTATATGTTTAATAATTCATTTGATGTACAAAAACTGTAACTGAATTTTTCAATGATATCAAAATATTAAATAAATCCATATATCTTATATAAACAATGGAACAGTCTTTCACATTTAAGTCCATTCATAAGGGTCATTAAGTACTTCTTTCAACATCAGTTTCCTGGTTTTCTTCACATCACCTTTGATCTGCAATATTCACACAAAATTATTATATGATGTCAGAATTATAATGCTTGAATATAACTTAGAAATCTGAAAGATCAGTCAATGTCCTTTAATATACCAATATCAATAATTACTTTCCATGACCATGATACATATGATTTCAGCATTTAATGTATCTCTTTAATATTTAATGCTTTATGATAAGTGAAAAAAAAAATAACATAAGGCCAAGCTTAAAAAATTCTTTGTTTGCAGTTGCCGACCTATAATTTTTAGTCTGAGTAGGTAGGTAGGGAATTTTTTTTTTTTGAAAAAAAAATATTTCCAGATCTTTGTTAGATAACATAAAATAAAGTTTTTCATAGGCCTACTTTACATGAATAAGCTGCACTCTTGGTATGATTGATAAAGAAAATAATTGAAAATGAAACAGTTTTAATATCCTGAAAAATTGGAGAGAAAAAAAATATTACAAAATGGCTAAAAAAGAGTTTGTGTCGGGTGCATTTTCAGTGGGTCGGTCGGCAACTGCAAACAAACAATATTTTATTTTAGGCCTAATATAAATAATGTTTTCAGCCTTATTATGTCATTGAGAATATATTACTACATGTATCTCATACTAAGAACCCTGCTTTAAGTTTGATTAGTTTGAGAGAAAACATACTCTTTATAATAACAAAAATATTTGGGAGAGATTTTTTTTTATTTTGATATTCGACCTAGAAATTGGTTGAAGATCATTGCAGACCCTCCACGGAGTCCACCCCATTGCACAAAAGCTAGATTACACCAGGCAGGGGAGAAATATACTCTGGACTACGATTTTAGATAAAGATATACAGTAGATTTTGATACTGACCTTTGACCTAGAAAATTGGTCCAAGGTCACTCTTCATCCACTATCCACAGGCTCTCTGTAGTTTAAGTTTGAGAGAGAAATATGCTCAGAACAAGTGATATCAGATGGAGTGATGGGTAGACACTGTCTTAGGGCATCCACAGAACAGGACCTAAAAATAATGCAATATATATGTATTACAGTATAGAAACACATGTACTTGTATATTAATGACTTATCATATGCTGCATTGGACACATATGATTTTATCATGGTTTAAGTATACATGCATCTTATGAGTAATTTTATACCGGTATTGCATGTAGGCTCAGTTTATTTAAGAAATACATGTAAATAACAAGTTTATAAACTTCAATGGGAGAGATACCACATATATAAACAAGCAATCTAATTTTTTTTTTTTTTACATATATTGTCCAACATTATTTACATCCATTCATCATGTTCATAAATTGGCTGATCAGAATTCAGTCAGTTTTAGATCTATATGATATACCATAAAGGATTTTCACATTTACAAAAGTTATTCCCCTTCGCAGGGTCGATCTGGGGTCAACCGGCTGAAGACACTGTTTTCCGTCTTTAACAGTATCAACTTTGAGGGACAATATCTTAGAAATAAAATCAGTATGATAACAAGTAACTTACAAAGGACAAAGTGGGAAAAATGAGCGATACGCCAACAATTGGAGGAAACTCTTAGGAATGTGAAATTCGTCTATTGGTGAAGACAATTCCTGTTTTAATGTCACTCAAAAATTAAGAGACATTAAAAATTTAAGCCCTATTGTCATACACGCATGCTGTTTTTTCATCCATATAACCTTTTAGTATCATAAAATTTACCAAAATTTAATACTTCAAATAATTTCATTGAATATCTTTAAAATAAAGGAAACCCTAAAAACTTAGTGACTTGCAGAAATTATTCCTTGGAGAGAAAAAAATATTTCATATAAATATGTGCATAATGAGCCTTTTTTATTCATTTAGAACATATGGTATGTGCCTCGTTTTATTGAAGTGTATGTATTAGAGAACTGATTGTATGTCAATCATAGCAATACACACATAACATGGAGGGGGCAAATTGTTTCAGCCCTAGCTTTTACATAAAACTTCTTGTAGCTCACAGCTGATATACCACAGTTCAGTATTTAAATAAAATTTAGAATCTTTTTTTTCAGGCAATTGTCATATACATAGGAATCATGAATGAAGTACCACTTACCAAATGACCACATCCTGAATCATCATACATTTTCTATGATTTTATCTCACTGGTTTTCTTTTAAAGTCACACAGTTTTCTTCTCTCTGAAATGATAAATTATGTCCAGGTACTATTGCATTCTAATTTAAACTAATTATGTAATAGCATTAGCAACAACCGGGATGGAAGAAAAAATAACCAGAAGTCTCTGTCGAGACTGTAGCTCTACTGGTTTGTACTTATCAAAAACTGATGCACAGAATTATGTATCTTAGTATAGTCTACTTGTGTGCCAAGTTATATTGAAATCAGACTAAAATTTAAGGAGTAGTGTTTGCACAGACGGACGGACGCCGGACGCTTTACTATCGCATAAGCTCTACTGGTCAGAGACCAACAAAACAAGATGCGCTTGTGAAACACAGCAACAAAGTTCGAAAAAGCAATTTTTTTAGCATACAGGTCACAGTCAAGATCACTGACACATAATCATTGTCCTTGTTGCCATTTGAAAGCACTTCATTAGTAGAGTATGCATACTAAAGTAAATATGAAGCCACTATCTCGAAGTATAGTTCTAAAGTTATGGTGAAGGTTTAAGTTGACAACAGACACTCAGACAGACACACAGATACAGGGTTTAAACTTAACTGAAATTTCCACGAGTCATGTGGGCTCCTGACATTTCAAATTTAGGAGCCCACTGCTAAATTTGTTAGCCCACAGTCTCTGTGATTTTTTTAAAAAGCATATAGATACTGGGACAAAAAGTAGATACAAATGAAATACATATATAAATTCATCTGTTTAAAATTGGAGTTCTTACTTTATAAAAATCAGAAATCATATAAATATTTAATCAAAGGAAATAGAATTGTATTCAGTAAAGATTTTTACTATCGTTTTTTTTTTTACTTGGTAATACATGTATATAAAAAACATAGCCCTGGTACATGTCTTCAACTGATAAATTGACAATGACACAATAAGATTTTCTAGGTTAAATATTTTAACTAAAACATATCTGAAATAGGTGAAAACACTTACTATTCATATGACTGATTAGTTGGGAGTTTATAAAATTGTATATCTCTCACGTATCAACCATTTAGAAAGGGTTGGAGGAAATTCGGATTAGGAAAAAAACGATCGTTTTAGGGAATTTCAAAAATCGTGTAGTACTTTAAATGGAAAAGATGAAGGATATTTACGAACAATAGGACCATACTGCTGTGATTTATTTCATTTTTCTGTAGTTTTAAATAAAAAACCTGCATAAAATGTCTGTTTTTCAGTAAGGGGACTGGGAATGAATTCGGCCCCCTGCAGAATTTTTATTCGCCACGTGGGCGAGCAACTTACGAATTTTATGAGCCCACACCAATTTTAACTCGCAATTTGCGAGTGGGCGAGCGTTAAGTTTAAACCCTGACAGATATACAGTTATGGCAAAAGTTTGAACATTATAACTTGGTATGTACACACAGCCACTTCGAGGTATCAAGGGTAAAATTCACAGCACAGTGGGACTGCATTTTGACTTCGAGGGATCAAGGGTTTCGAAAGATCAGGAGTTCGAGAAATCAAGAGCAAATCTGCTTAGTTATATAGTGGAAAAAATCGGGACAAGAGACTCACTTCAGGCGATCAAGAACTTCCGAGAAATCGAAGTTCAAGCCATCAAGAGTTACCTGTATACTGATATAAGAAGCATGTTATTATTTGCAATTTTGACCTAATGACAGCTAAATCTGTTCAGTAAGACAATACCGTACATGTATGTAAGTAGTTTTATTGTGCATGATTATTTACTTATTTTCTTGATCTTCTCTACTTGAAGTGTTCTGTATTTTATTACCAAGTTTGTAATAAACATAATGAAACATATCCTTTTCCACATCACATCCTGTATCAGACCTTCGACCAATATCACCTCTAGGGTCTCTGTCCCTCTGGCTGAAATTGGTGTCTCGAGCTAGGATGCGATATGGAAAGGAGTATGTATTATTCGCTATACATTGACCTACTCAGGTCAATAATTGTGAAAAAACTGATAATTCAAGTTGATGATTCATTTGCATTTCATGACATACTATCAATATTAATTCACTATTAGGATTTTCTTTTTTTACATCTTCATCTCAACAGGTTAGACATTACAAAAAAAAATCTTTTGAGCAGTAAACTATTTCAATAAACAATAAAACAAACTTAATCTCTTCAGAAAAGAGGACAGGCTTTCACCTACATTCACTTTTTTATGTATATTTTCCCTCCATATCATCGTCATGCATATGATTAAGGGTTATGCTATTCGCTACAATCTGTTCTGATGAGGATATCCTTCATGAATAATCGGATAAGCTGAGATTGAAGACACTTTTTGTGAAAATATCGATGTTCTTATCAAAGTTTTGAACCAAAAATATTTAATTTATACCTTGCCATAAGTCGTAAGTTCCATAAAAAACAAGAGTTGGCTCCCAAAAGTCAGAAAACACATGTGGTATTCAAACCGGATGTTCTACAGTCTGAATTTAATTACGAAACCACGTTCGGTGTAACTATTATCATCCGGATAATTTGAGCGGGGTTTAAAATATTTTTTTTTAAATTCCGAAAAGTATTCATTTATATATAGAGAGAGAACATACACATGGAGCATACATTTTAATAAACATGATAAAAGGCGAAACGTTGAAATTTTACAACATACAGCATGCACATGCACGGTGCCTTCATAATATAAGTTATGCTATATCAACGTCTCAAATTTCCCTCTCTTTCTCTCTCTCTTTCTTTCTGCAATATATACACTTAACAATTTAAAACTTAGGTATCCAACTTTTCAAAATGGCGTCAGAACAAAAGTTCCCTTCGATAGTGAAGATTTGTTGTTGCCAAATATTACAACTATTTACCGTAAAAAGTTAACAAAAATATACGTACACTAATCCTTCATCGTTGGCCATTGCATTTATCACAGTCTTAAAGACACTGGGTGGTGAAACCATGTTAACTTTTCACATTTATCAGCTGCTTACACCTTCTTCTTCGTCCTTCTCGATCCTCCAAAAATGGCGCCTCGGTAAATTGACCAATGAAATAAAGCGCCTACAGAGCGATGCAGGATGGGAAATATAATCTGTTTACATTCACTATGATTAAGTGTGATTATGAAATTTTATATTAGAATTTAATTAAGTTTTCCCCTTTTCATGGAATAAAAAGAGGGGCTCCTAAATATTTTTGCCGATATGATGTGTAGACCTAGTATATTTAGAAAAAAGCGGTTAAATACATGAGGCAAGAGCAGAAAAAAAAATTGTTTCTTGCTTGACACCTCAACTTATTTGCCTTCGGGATATGGGTTTCGGGGCTTGGTTGTTGGTAGTGGCCGTCCTTGCTGAAAGTACCCCCCCCCCACACACACACACACACCTCTCCCCGCTTCTTTTAACTGTTACATGTATGATTATGAATTTATAATGTCACACCAAAAGATGTTAAATTTTTAAAAGCACATTTTTTTTTTTTTTTTTTTTTTTTGGTGAACTTTCCACAGGAATCCTAAAAGGCATGAAAATAAGCTACAATTATAATATGATTATCAAGAACAGTTTTTTATTTAAATAGTGATGATTGAAAAGTTCGGTGTTTAATTCATTGCTAATAAATTGTTGTGTTTTTTTGGGGGGGATTAAATTACTAATCGAACTCCCTCCTTTTCGGGGTTTAATTAGATTTTGAGCCTGCTATCAATATTACTGGTGGACCTGCTAGACTTTTCTCTAATTGCTACATATACATTGTACTTTAACATGTTTAAACTCCTTAATTGGCCTTTAGCTAAAAAAAATTCCCACATCATTTTAACACGTAAAATTGTTAAATGAATCAGAATGTTGAAAACCTTTTTCTTAGGAGAGTTATATCTCTAGGTGGAACAAAACTAACATCTCATCAAAGGCAGGAAATATAACAGTATTTTAATTCAATATTTTAGTCGTGATTGGTATAAGTGAAGTCATGGGAAAGATGTCGAAATTCATCTATACTCGTTGATGTGCAGGGCTGTACTTATGCATACAGCTTTAGCTGGTCCCGCCCTGTATTTCTTTTAATGTTTTTTTTTTCGTTAAGAAATCTGGTAAGGTACATGTATGCTAGTAAAAATAAAATCCCTGTTTAGTTTAGTTTATTACTCTTTCGGAAATTACTTTCCTACAGGCCTGAAGATCGAGTCTATTAGTCACGCAAGTTTTTTTTATAAAACGAGTAGCATGTCGGCGAATAAAAATAAAGTAGTGTACACCATAGATAAAGAAATGTTTGTTGAAGTATTGACAAACTTCATACCTTTATAGAATGAAATCAACAAAAACTGCACAAAAATACAATCGTGACAATTATACAATGAATATATTATACAATTAATTCTTTTAATAGATCGCCTTAGCATGCACTACTTTAAAAGCCATTGTTCTTAAGGAAAACAAAATCATGCAAAATATTATAGAATTTTCTTTATCTAGAGCAATGGCCTTTGGAGAAAAAAAAAATGGCTGAACATTTTTTAGTTTGTTAAATATAATGTATGTGCATTTAGGACCCTACATTGTAATTTCATGCGAAAAGTGCAGGCGTTTACTACACGGGGATCTGCGTACATATTTAAACAAAAAAGGGGGAAAAACGTTTTATGTGATGAATTATATTATAAACATTTATCTCATAAATGTCTTTATAGTACGTTAGATTACAAATTTCACACAAAAACCCATCAACAATATTAAATACAGTTTTGATTTCACATTGATCTATTAACGTCATTCTGATTTAATATAATTATACACGACGAGAATTAAGATATATTCAATACCTATAGAAAATTATTTAATTTCTAAAGAGGAGAGCTTTATTTTAAATCAGTAATGAAAATTGAAATAAAAATTCTAAATAGTTTGTTCTTTCATTGAACTTCTTAAATGTAGGTTATTTTATAAATATGTTCTCTTGTATAACTTTATTTTTGAAATATACAATTATTTTTTAAATGATAAAAGAAACACGAATCATCATCTTAATTCAAAAGAATTTTCGGTCGGAGACTGTGTGTGTACATGCTCGACAACAGCCCATTGTTCCCTTTAGGTACAAAACCGTCTCAATTCACATAGAATATACAAAAAATACACAGTGACAGGTGTCTTCGCGGCACGTGTCTCCACCTGATATGGCACGTGAGGACAGGTGTCCCTAATTACACAGGCCGATCATAGTGACTTTTTCAAAAGCGTTTTTTTTTGGGGGGGGGGGGGGGGGGGGGGGGGCTTCTCAAGAAAAAAAAAGCAACCCACCCACCCCAATAATAAAAACAATGATTTAATAAATTAAAAAAGATAATATTCACTATTAATAGTAAAATACTAGTATGATAATACTCAGCCCCAAGCCAATTCGATGAATGATTCTTATCTGACCAGTTTATATTAATATATTAATTCATATTAAAACAAAATCTTTATCAATTTCTAAACTCGTATTTAAAAACTTGAAACAATAAAAATGTAATTTTGACAAACCAATTGAAGTATTTTTTTCCTGACCAATTACCCCGGTATATAAGAAATGCCAACCTCTGGTATCTAACACAAATGCCTGGTAAGGTACCTTGATGTCTTGTGAATACATGTAATTATGTAAAAATAATTCTTCAATGTCAATTGCAAAATATTGGGAAAAAAAATTAATTATTTTATTGAGGAACGTCTCACCTGTCCTTAATCAGTAATCGTAACTTGACATATTTCTTTATTTACTTTTTAATCGATCTTTTTAGTAAACCTTTTCTGTAAATAATTTCATTAAATGTACCCTTCCTTAGCTCTTCCATTTTTTTCAAAGGAACATTCATCATAGACAGCTTCAAGAAAGTGGGATCGGAAATGATTGATTTCTACATAACTGCATGCACTTACTTTTTCCTATTCCACTTCACGCATTCTATACGAGTTTACAAAAACTTATGTGATAAATCAAATTCAAAATTAAATTAAATTAAATAAAATTCAGTTAAATAAAATTAAATTAAAATTGAATGCGTTCATGGTGCTGAAATATTAAATTAACCACACAGATATACACATCTAGTTATTTTAACTGTTTGAAGTTAATTATTTGATACAGCATGTAAACACTTTTGAAATATTTCTATAATTGGTAAAAATATGGTAACATAATTAAATATTTGACTTTTTGTAAAATAAAAGGTAGGTTGGTTAGTATTGAGATATACTTTCAAAGTTTCCCTGCCTGGGAAACATGGGGAAAACTACACATTGGTGGCTTCCATATCGGGAATCTATATGGAAACCACCGGGGCATGTTTCCATGGTTTCCTATCTTGGGAAACTTCCGGGAAACCACAGGTTGATTGTTTCCATGTCGGGAATCTATGTGGAAACCACCGGGGTATGTTTCCATGGTTTCCTATCTTGGAAAACTTACGGGAAACCACAGGTTGATTGTTTCCATGTCGGGAATCTATGTGGAAACCACCGGGGTATGTTTCCATGGTTTCCTATCTTGGGAAACTTACGGGAAACCACAGATTGATTGTTTCCATGTCGGGAATCTATGTGGAAACCACTATGTGGTTTCCATAAAATGGAAACTATATGGAAACTACTGATGTCGCGATTCCCATATGTTTCCATCGGGTTTCCAAATTTGGGAAACCTGGCTTTTCATCCTGTGGTTGATTTTCAGAATGTAAGGATCTGACTCCCTTGAAAAGAGGTTATATATATATATAGGGTCGGGTTACATATACTGGAAATTTTGCTGGAAATTAAAACTTTTTGAAAAAAATGGACTAATGCTCTTAAATTTTTTCTACAATTTTAAAATCTTTTCCATATTTCGAGATTGACGGATAATCTCAAACATCCGAAAGAGTGTAAAATAGTTATTTATTAATATTATAGAATATCATTTTAGTAATCATTAGCTAAACAACCGAAATATACATTTGTACATATATGAATCTAAGCATCCATTTTATTTTTTTAATTATTACATAAATAAATGTAACGAACAGTATTCTAATTCAAAAGTCCATTAAAAATCAGAAGCAGAGCAAAGACGGATCTCTAAAGCACCAAAGGTGCATGGCATAAGATGCAATGAAGGAATGAGCATCCCTTGCCGACAGGTCACACCCGTTGCGTGATCCTTGTCATCTATCCTAAATTACACGTAAAAATTAATGAAATTTCTTTATTACGTGTACCCCCCCCCTTTTTTTTACTAAAGGAATCAGAACGTCGAAATGAAAATAATGCAGTTTCGATACTTTATTTCTTTTTTAACTTACTCAGAAAATATATCATGTTTTAGGATGCACCACCTGAATATGTCGTTGCTTATAACAATTTGAACAATTAATTAGAAAAAGACATAAACTATTTATAGTGAAATAAAACTTAGGATTCTTAATTTATTGACAGATATAATAAAAAATGGTGCTATATATGTAAGTTTCGGTTTTCTTTTAATGGCGTTAGTCTAGGAACTTTTTGATGAGCCCTCTTTGTAGACTTCGTTTTAACTTAAAAGCAAAAGATGGACATTGCATGTTCCTAAGGAGAAGTAGTACACTCTATTACTGTAGGTTTTATAAAGTATTATTTAAAAAAATGACTTACCTATAATTTAATCCAATTAAAAAAAGTAATAGACTTCATTGGATGATAATAGGAAGTTACGATTCACTGATGCGTCCTTTAATATGTCGGCTGATATTTTAGGTGTTTTTAATGATAGGTCAATGTATCTACTATATGCGTTTTATTGCATCTTGTAGCATTATAACGCATGACTAGAGTAAATGATATAATCAAATTCATTAATTTGTGTCCACCGCTTAAGGAAAAAATAGCTGGTACGAATCTATGAGTCAACTAGGGCATTTTAGGACGGGTATGAGGAGCCATAGGGAGTTATGGTATAAAATTTCATTGCAAAAACTTTTTGAGATATGGCCCGGAAATGAAATTTTTACACACATACAGTGTGTATGAATTTACAACCGTTTACCTCACAATCATTAGGAGTCTTGCTTAGGCATATATCGGGAGTCGTAGTAGAAAATTTCATCCCAAAAAGCTGATATCGCGCGGAAACGAAAGTGTTCAAACAAGGAGGATTTTTTTATTTGATATGTTGACTAAAAATCAATAACGGTCTTCTTCGGGCAATAAGGAGTTGCTTGTAAAATTTTATTACGAAAACTGAAAGGCTTGTCGAGATATCGTGCGAAAACGAAAGTACAATGTATGCCATTTATCACAACCTCGCAAAGCCACTGTAGGATTGACCATTGGTAAATGAAGATAAAGCCGCCTTTCAATTTGCAGATCTTTATTTCTCGTTGGGTCCACAGGTTCAAGCCTAGTATTCCGACGGTCCGATAGTCCGACAACCCCGTAGTCCGACGGTCCGATAGTCCGACAACCCAGTAATCCGACGGTCATATCTGGGGTTATCACTCATGGCTAATAAAGATAATTAAACATTTCAAAATAGATAAATCTGAGGTTGAAGAATATGGCAATTGATTAAATTAAAAACAGATGGGAAAATTTTAAATTGAAAATATTAAAAGTAATTGTCAACACGTCTGATGGTACATTTTCATCTGTTACACATTCATAAAGAAGACGCACAGACCGAAATTAAAATCACCCACTTTCAGTAACAGCGGAGGATAAAAAATACACAATGACATAGATATACTTAGACTTAAGTGTCCTGACTTTAAAATATTTAAGGAATTCGATTGTAATCTACTGTGCATTCATCAGTAAACGTATAAAATGTTAAACTGTTAACGCCATTTTCACTTCCTGATCTGCGCTTTAAAAATGTTTTCATGTTTCAAATTTATTAAGATTTGACTTTAAAGAAAATGTTCTTCAAAAAACGAATCGAACAATTGTACGATCTTTTTTTTAGAGAAGAAAAATCATTGTCTATGCTTATCATTAAAGTTTAGTGAAAAACATGTTACTTATCGTGTACATAATCATTATTCTAATAAAAAAAAATACACATTTCTTGGGCGGGGATTTAAAAGCCTTTAATAGACAACGCGAGTAGCATTTTCTTTTAAAACTTAAACAGAATATCCTGTAATGATACTGACTCTGATATTTATTGAGCAGGTGTATAATTACCGCCTTTTCTCTAGCCAAACTTAAATAAACTGTTACAACAGTTTGTCATTGCAATTATTTTAACCCCTCAACGCAATATCATGAAACTGTGTTATCGCATAGGATATACCTACATGTATACTGATGTGTTTTTACTGCAATGACAAACTTGAAGAATTGAACATGTTATATTATCTTTTAAAAACAAAGCATTATTCAATCCCAGCGCGTATTAAGAAAGAAAAAGGCACTGTAAAATGTAAACAAATTTTAATCAAATTACAAACAACATTTAAAAACTGAATGAACATCAAGAGATATTCCATCAGCTGTACAAGGATAATTATTAATGAATTAAATTTTCAAAAAAGTGCACACGATTTTTTTTTTTGGGGGGGGGGTCGCAAAATTGATAATATATATATAATTTAACAACATATTCTCTTCCAATTGAAGCATTTAATGGTTTCTTTATACATTACTTTTTGAGTTGAAACCTTCCCTTCACAAAATCTCAGGTTTCTATTTTTTTTAGTACCTACAGTTTTATTTCATGTCCTCCATTTTATTAAATTACTTGATTTCCATAATATACGCAACAGTATACATGTACATTTAATGACAGAATTATACAATTTCTTTAACAGAGACAACATTTTGAAAACTATTTTTGACTTGGTGTAAAAAATATATATAATATTTTTAACCTTCCTGGTTCGTACCTTTGTAAAGTAAACAACCCCTTATTTCTTTAATTCTACCTTAGAGATGGATCGGGTTTAGCGAGCAACATGAAGAGTTCCTTGATATTTTTATGTCTCTTTTCGTGTAATGTGTGTGGAATAAAGGCATTCCGTAAGTTGCTTTTTAAAATAATTTTTTATGCATTGTAATAGTTTTCAAGATTTGTAGAAGACCTGACATTACGAGTCAAAGCAATTTATTTCTGTTGACATATTCTTAGTAAGAGAAAAGGTTTAAGAATTTTTCAACAGCTTGATCACTGTAAAGTTCTCTTGTTATCGCCATCTGAACTCAAAAGAAGATATTAAGATTTGTTGAAAAAAGTGCTCTATAATTAAAAATAAATTTCATTACAACGTGTATTGGTAACAATCCTCTGATAAAACTAATGTCCAAATAACTGTTTCTCACTTCTATTCTCAATGACCGTGTTGTGTGGGGCAGCGCCGCGAGAATTCCATCGGCATCGAAAGCAATTTTTTTTTTACTTGCCTAGATAGTCGAGCGGTCTAGCGCGTTGTCCCTGTACTGCTAGGAGACAGATTCTGTAGGTTTGGAGCTCAACCAATATATATAGATATTAAAAATATTAAAAAGGAGATTGAGAACTTCTTTGTGTTTGAGCAGTGTCATAAATGAAGTGTTGATTGAAAGATGAATTCCAAGCTAAAAAAAATGAATTCTTGCCATTACCAACACAAACATAAAATAGTTTTGTTAAATATTGTTTACCTGGATGTGACACCACTGATGTAGGGGCCTGTATGTACATGTAATTTTAAGCATACATACAAGAAAATAAATTGATCTCGGAGGTAGGGGAGGAAACATGTAGTTTAATGTCTGTTCTGTCTGTTTCTCATAAAAAAAAACTTTCAAAGGGTTATGCACTATGACTTCCCTATCTCACCGTGTATTTCTGATGAAAAGAGTCAAAGACCATTTCACCATGTATTTCTGATGAAAAGACCGTTCTTTGAGTACTAATCAGAAACAAAATTTAAGATACTATTTCTTCTTATCAAAACTTTAACCGACCGCGTTTATATCATAGTGTAAATGTGTTTTTACACATTTCTATGCTTTGCTTCCATTTCATGCAAATTAACTATCATTTTAAGAAAACATAAGGTTAAAGATTTTTGTGATTGATATAAATCGAGGAACTTTATTTCTACAATAATTTTACATATGATCTAAAAACCATTTATGAGGTTTATAAAACACAAAAAAATAACAAGATCTATATACAAGGCAAAAAAGGTGAAATATCATATAATATAATCTTTTAAATGCACATTATGAACACACTACGAGATAAACGAAGTCGTTTAAATTTTAAAAGAGCTTGGTTGAAACCTAAAGGTACATTTTTAACACATTAGAATAAAAAACGCCATTTATACTTCCTAGTCTGTATTTAGAAACGATCTCAATGTAAATAATTTAAAATGTGATGATTCAAGACTGAATAACTTCTTTAAGTATTCGTCAATTTTCTGTTCTTAAGGTTTATATTTATAAAGAAAATATATGTTTTCATTTTATTTTAATTGGGCATAATCGACATCTTGACAAAGAAAGGAAAAATAATATAAATCCATGGAAAGTATAATACTAAAAACATGTTTTATTCATCTTTATTTTAAGTTCGACAAAGTTTCACTAGTTTTAACAGAACATTTTATCAAGTTGTTGTGAAATATTATAGAATCCCTAATTTTATTCTTTTTTTATGAAATAATGATTACATGTATACGGTCTGTTCTCACAATGCTGGACCAGTTTTTGTTTAACATTAAAATTACCAAGTTAAAAGACAATTCCCTCTATAAATGCGGTTTGATTTCATTAAGATTCCACTTAGAAGACCCATCTTTGATTAAGATACAGTTATGTATATTGATTATTGTAGCATGAACCTCGCATATGTTTACAAACTCAGTATAATGATTACTAACGCGTTTGACTGTTCAAGCAAACTTATCGGTCTAAAATTAACCATTTAAATTGCATTTAGTAGCTTGACATGTTTTGCAGATTTAATTTACCACAATTGAAAAGTAAAATGTCCTGATTTGATTACGAATTTTTTGAAAGACAAAATTATGACTTCTCCATATTTATTTAGAAGTACAAATATAGAATAATTGTAACCAGTCAGTAAAAAAATTGCAATATCTGTCCCTTGAAAATTTTGTAAGGGTGATTTTTTTTTAATTTTAGGAAATCAATAAAAAAAATCGTCTATTTTGTCCACAAAACACTTTAAAGGATCCGTGGGTCAGACTTCATTAAGTGTAAAAATATGACACGGGAACTAAAGCAAGCTATCTATAGCCTTGAATAATTTTCTATAGAGATGTACATGTATAAACACTGATGAAACCGTGTGCATGCATACTTTATATTTTCAACAACAAAAAAACATTGAATAAATAAAACTTCTCCTGCTACAGGAGTGTTTTATTGGTTTTATCGTATATCACTGGTTCTTGTTGCATGGAATTCAACAATTTTCTTGAGCTCCTTTTTTTCTATTTTATTTTATATTGCCCACCGGAGTTTTATATCTTCTATGTCCTTTACTAAACAAATATGTATACTCTCTAGTAAAGGAATAGTTCATACAAACATTCTTTGAAAAACAGTGCAATGTTTTAAATGGCAATTGAAATCTTCCTGGTTCAGTCTTAAAAAAGAGTCAATCAACACTACCTTATTTTTCCGTCAAAAGAACAGTGGCAGTATGAAGAATTTTGTCATATATTTCTGGCTCTTTTCATGTCATATTTTTAAAATAAGGGCATATGGTAAGTTGAAAGTTATTTTGGTTTCATAATTGATTTAATACCTTTGAAGAATAGATTTGGGAAATTAATTTAATTTTTGAGAATTCGTGAGGACGTGAACGACGACGTTTCACTCCGGCATACGTTAGCTCTTCGATTTCATGACAAATATGCAGGCGTTAAGCGTTGTAGTTCCTATGCACGTGCTTCTGAATCATACTTTTGGCAAAAGTTAATTTATTTCATATATGGCCATCATTTTTCTCATCCATTACCACGCGTTTTTCTTTTTCATTCAGCGATAATTTTTTTTTTTGAATTGACTTTGATTACATCAATGAAAATATTCTTACTGATCATAATGTAGTTTATGAGTATGTGAACATTTTTTTTTATTTGCAAAGAATCTAAAGGAATAATATTTGGAAATAATATTAATATGTGAATTTTTAGATATGAAGATGACGCGTAGCAATAAAGTATTTCACAAGAACAAACTTAAATAGGATTAAGACCATAGAAGGGAAGGAACATCCCTAAACCAAGAGTCTTTCATCTACCTATTTATACCCGTAACACTTCGGAGTACCAATGTTTTATCTGCATCTCCTCCCATGTCAGAAAATTAAAATTAATATAAAGTTTAGGAAAAAATTAAAACCTAGCTTCCTTATGCATCACCTGTTTCATGTTCTTATCAAGAGATATTTAGATACAACTAAATTGAAATCAAAAAGAGTTAGAGTTTCTGATTGACAATATCTATGTCCTTTTTGGAGGTCAGGTCTCCCAACAATCTATTGGAATTCCCATGGGTACCAATTGCGCCCAGCTATTAGCAGACCTATTTTTGTATTCCTACGAAGCAGAATTTGTGCAAATTCTTATGCATGAAAAGAAGAAAACACTTGCTGTGGCCTTCAACTCGACATTTATATATATCTACGATATACTGTCAATTAACAATGGTAATTTCCATTCTTATGTCAAAAAGATATATCCTTGTGAGCTTGAGATAAAATTTACCACAGAGTCTGACAAGTCTGTTACATATTTGGATATTTTACTTGAAAAAGACGTAAATAGTAATCTAACAGCCAAGTTCTATGATAACTTTAACTTTTCTATCGTCAACTTCCCTTACCTATGCAGCAATATTCCTTCATCACCTGCATATATGAAGGAGTTTATATATCTCAGTTGATTCGATACGCAAGAGCATGCTCTACGTATGAACAATTTTAAAAAAAGGGTAAATTATTTACAAACAAGTTGATGAAACATGAATTTCAGCTGTCTCATTTAAAGTCATTATTTCGTAAATTCTATGGTCGATACAATGACCTTATCAGCAAATACAATTTATCATTGAGTCAAATGCTGACTGACATTTCTCTTACTTATTGTTAGTCCATTATTTATACACTGAATTGACGACGGATTTTTCCGTTATTTCCCGAACATGACAAGGAGCACACGGCGGGTCTGACCGGTCGGCAGGGAATGCTCACTCCTCCATGGCACCTCATCCCACCTCTGATGTTTCGGAGGTCCGTGTTTGCTCTGCTCCTATTTTGTATTGTTTTATGGACCTTTGATCTGGAATACTGTTCGTTGCATGTATCTCCATTTGTTTCATTACAGCAAAGCCTCAAAAACTGCGATTCTTATACACGTGTTGAGGACAACTTTTTTATCCGCTACATGTACATGTATACCCACAAAATAACTTTAAAAATATATGTTATTTTCATTAAATTAATCTTGTTACCATGATGCCACTTTGCATGCAAGTTTTTCAAAAAAAAAAAGACAAGGTACGATTGTTCACCTTTTCATGATTTAGTCTCGCCACTTCAAATTATGCAATGCGCAAAATAACTATCGCTAATAACTACAAAATAGCCCCTTTAAGCTAGGCTAAGAAACCATTGAAAGTCCTGGACATTGGCACCACCTATTTTATGATCTGAGGGACATACATTTGAAATTCTCATAAAAACTATAAACTATTATCCAATGAACTATTGCAAGAAGCACTAAATTTTATAGTTGACGGTTTATTTTGTCATTTAAACCTGTGTCATATTCATGTACATGTACAGATTATTGATAAGGAAAATTTTTTAGTGGTATTAGGTATGGTGTTTGGGGCACAGGTATGTGAAGGGTTTTATTTACGGGTAGAGTGGTTGACGGAATCTTTATAGTCCATATTTATTTCTTATGCTTTATTTTAGTACATTTAAGGAATGAAGCTTATTTCAACTTATGTTATACGATATAACATAACTTGGTGCAGTTTACACTCTAAAATCCGCGAAGCGGTTTATAAAAATGCGTAAACTGCCCCAAGTTATGTTATATCGTATAAAATAAGTTGAAATAAGCTTCATTCCTTATAACTTAATTTTAGTATATACAATGATATAATTTTTCCTCCGGAAAAAGGCTTCAAATATAGCATATTTTAAAATTAACGTCAAACGGAGTAATACGTTTTTGACGTAACTCATTGTGACGTGGGCAAGTTATGTTATACAAAATATTATATGTTCCTCTGAATGATTCAGCCAATGAAATTGCTTGATATAAGTGAAATTAAATTATTACTTTTTGTTTAATTAAATGTCTAGCTAAATATTTTTATCGTAAATGAGCATCCGCATACTGTCTAAGGGTATAAGTAAGCTGTGGAATGTAAAATAAGACAGCGCTCTTCTCAAAGGTCCAATATTTGGGCAAAAAGGAATGCATTGGCAGTGCTATAGTAATTCTTTTTCAAACGAAAATATTAGAATTTTAAAAAAAAAACTTTTATTTCAATATGATCTAATTTCAGCCATTGCAAAAATTTTTGGCAAAATTTTTAATACCTCTTAAACATCATAATAAGCTCAAAGGATTTTCAAATAGAAGATGTAGGTTTCCTTAATAAGTATATTTTTATGTCAATAAACTTGTGCATGGCATTGCCCTGGTGTCATCTTTAGCTCATCTCTATTGTTTTAGAGGTTTGTGTTTGCTCTGCTCCTTTCTTGTATTGTTTTTGGACATATGATCTTGAATACTGTTCGTTATCTCCATATGTTTCAACGATTATGCTCTTGTTTTGATAGATAATGGAGGCTCCCAAGGGGTTTTTTTATTCTTGTCAAATGCAGCCGTTTTTATTTCAAGCAGTTTATCGCTTTTCTAAGACACAGAAACAGGGCAGCTCATAAAAATTCTGTATTTACAGTGTACTGAACATTAATCTGACTCGCGCAATATTATAACAGTATTTCTCAACTCTGACTGTTTTCAATTTTGAAAAGATTTTTCAGGGTTACTTTCTGCAATCTAGTATCTTGAAAGATACGCGGTACCTCCAACCGCAAAATTTCAAAGTTTCAGACAGTAAATATAAAAGAATAGTAACACTTTACTATTTTAAAAGATAACAAACACTTTATTATCCTATCTTTGGGCATGATTTCCTTATAATTATATAGTATTGTCATTATTTGGCTCTACATTTCGACAAAACAAAGACGAGTGTGGAAAATGTGCAAAGAACTTAGAAAAATATTCTTCCTTGAAAAGTCAAATTGAAAATAAAACTTAATAAAATCAAAGAAAGCTCGATTGTGAATACCTATGGTACAATTATACAGATGTAACATCATTCCATCTATTAATAAAATACTTTTAAAACATCTTACTTTGAAAACAAAAGATGATTCTATAAAATCTGATGTTTGTCATGAGATATTTAATACATATCAGGATTATAATCCTATGTCTTGTACTGAAGTTCGATATTGTTCTGTTCTATAGCAGAAGCATGCGACTTTAATTTGTGTGAAAAACCATGTCAGCTTAAAAAAAGCTGTATAGGTTCAGGATTGAAGCTACACGGTGATATGGCCCCATTTCACATTCTTGCTGAAATAAATTTAAAAAGATATATACTAGTATTGTCTCGAGCTTATCTATTTTTGGCCGGGCTGACAACTTTTACTAGCAATCAGCCCTGCATGTCTAGTTTATTTTACAGTGAATTTCAAACACTTGACCAAACTTCCATGGATGATGCTTCTAGGGATGAACTTAACCATGGATACTACCTGTGTTGGATCTGAGCTATATTTTCAAAATGAGAAACCAGGTTAAAGTTTTAGGAGTAGGTCCATTTTCAAGTACCTATAAGCCCTATCTGAACCAACTTGCATGGATTTTGCATGGACACAACCAGACTTGGATCGGATGCTGGATTTGACCTACATTTTTATAGATCAAAGATGAGTGACCAGATCACAGCTTTTTGTAGCAGTTACGTAACCAAGTATCTAAAAGCCCTTACTTAAACAAACTTGCATGGATGATGCTTTTAGGACTGAACACTGCCACACTTGCTGTGGATGTTTGATCTCGCCTACATTTTCCAGATAAGTGGCAAAGTTAGAAATTTAGCTGCTGGTCAAATAGCAAGTACGAGGGCTGTTCGGAAATTATTGCGACACTGTGTATATTTTTCTTTCTTGAACGTCTTTCAATGAAACTTTGCATATACGTTTGACAAACACTAAGAATTCATAAAAGCAAGACATATTTAACAATTATAATATTTTTTTCTTTTCAATTGTATTTTAATGCGTCATGGCAGGGGTACCCGGCGCAGTCACGATATGAGATAACCAACGTACAAACGGCTGTTGATCCTATAGATAGTTTTCATATGACCTAAATATAGCAAAAGTTAGCTCCCGTTGGCCGCCATACTGGAGGTCCAAATGCTCATATTCCTTCATTTCATTGTTCAACCAATTTTAAATTTTTATATTTGCGATTTTGAATTATGAATCAGTATTTTTCTGAAGTATATAAATTTTTGGAAGCCTCCTTTATTAAAAAAAAATTATTTAATGAAGATTTTCCACCAAATATTTCTGCTATATTTTCTTAAACTTGGTAAGACAAAGAGGAAAACTCACCGAGTCGACCACCAATATGGCGACCAACGGGAGGTATCTTTTGCTAAATTTGGGTCCATCGAAAATTATCTATAGTAAGAGAGAAAATAATTCGATGAAATTATGTATTTAATTTTTCATTTTAATTTTGACTTCATTTTGTGCAAGTTTCTTATAATTTCGAGCAGAAATACGGAAATCAGAAGGAAAAAAAATAGGCGCGGTAATGAAACCTAATAATAACAAAAAAGGATTTTGACGTCAAGGCGGAGCAGCCTGTATACTTAAAATCTAGTTAAGCGTTATGTAGAACTCTTTCCCAGACTGAACGGCCTACTAAAACAATGGCAATGAGAAAAACACATTTAAGAGTTTGTTTTTTCATAGTTATGTATATGTTTTCCTTACCAATAATTAAAGGGTACCTGTAAAGTGCGAAACGAAATAGAAACGAAACGAACTGAAACGAAACGAAACGAAACGAAATCTGCCGAAACGAAACGAAATCTACCGAAACGAAACGAAACCTACCGAAACGAAACGAAATTAAGACGAAACGAAACGAAATCAAAACGAAACCTGCCGAAACGAAACAAGACTATCAAAATGTTTTTTTTTTTTTTTTTACCAAATCAAGGTACATGTATGTACTGTAAAAAGGATTATTTTCGCCCTTTTACACTTGCTAACAATTTTACCCCGCTTTAAATTCGCCCAGTCACAGTTCTGATTAAGAAATTATATTGTGTGGTTTGAATTCGCCCCGTTTTAAATTCGCCCACTTGTGACAAGGGCAAAAGGGGCGAAAATAAAACGGGGGCGAAAATTTCCCTGTATACAGTATATGTAACTGCATGTGGACTTTGTTTTACTTCGAATAGAATTTATATAGTTCAAGCAATTGCTAATATAACATTTAACTACCGATAAATTATGCTCCCTTCTCAGTCTAATGATGTATTTACATGTTTGCCAGCTGCAAATATGCACGAGCGTACTATGCATGTATAATTTCAATATGTGCAGTATTTTCTAATTTTTATATCTTACTCTTATTTTCAGTCCTTTTTTTATCTAGATACGACATATCTATCAAAATTGATGTGTTACATGTAAAGGCTCGTTTATGTACGGGTTGAAATAGTCACTGTACTGTTGTATTGCGAATGTCTTAAAACATAGGATAAACCAGAGACTTGGAGTATTTAGTAATCCATTCCCAGGTGTCTGGTTTTATTGTTCAATCAGATTATACACGTAACTCCAACCGGAATCTTGTGTATCCTTTCTACGTACGTACGGTCCTATTTTTCGAGGAAGAAATGAGTGGTTTGCAATTAAAGAGGCTCGACCAGAGACGTCTAGAACGATTAAAATGACAAGAAAAAAGTCTCTCGAAGCGAACGATGTCATTTTTAAGTAGGTAGATTATTCAGTAAGATTTTAACAAAATATGACATACGCATCGAAAGCGGGGTTGGGGGGGGGGTTGGTTGGTTGGCCCTCCCCCCCCCCTTTTTTTTGCAACGATATATATTATTTAGGCATTGAAAATTGGGGCTTACTTTTTTTGTTGGTTAACCCCCCCCCCCCACTTTCAATTTCCTTCTGACGCCTATGTATGAGCTTGAAGCGAAACCTGTGGTGCTTGAACGATATAATTTTCATATTAAGTAAAAATAGACCATATGCAGTTACACATTATATATAACTATATGTAAATTTATATAGCTTGATTTGGAGAGGACTTATATAGGCCATGCCTGATGTCCAATCCAATTATGTAATTTAACATAATAAAATATTGATTTAAAAAAATAGCTTGATTTGAAAAACATTCTGAAAGTTTAAATATGTTTCGTTTCGTTTTGGCAGGTTTCGTTTTGATTTCGTTTCGTTTCGTCTTGATTTCGTTTCGTTTCGGTAGGTTTCATTTCGTTTCGGTAGATTTCGTTTCGTTTCGGCAGATTTCGTTTCGTTTCAGTTCGTTTCGTTTCGTTTCGTTTCTATTTCGTTTCGAACTTTACAGGTACCCATAATTAAACCAGATTAATAGATAAAGCTCCATACATTGAACTACCAGGTATATGTTTGATATTGATCCTCCTTGCATAAATCGGTACCCGTGATTCCAAGTCAACCTCTGTATGACATATATTTCACACTGGGGTTGGAACGGCACACATTATAATTATGTTCCCCAAACGGAGTTTGGGAACATATTGTTTTTACTCTGTTTCTTATTATGTTCCCCTAACGAAGTTGGGGAACATATTGTTTTTACTCTGTTTCTTATTATTATTATTATTATTATTATTATTTTTCTTCTCGGGAAAATTTTGTCCGCGAATGATCTTGTAAAGTACACATCCGATTTAGGGGAAACCTTTTTAGGATAAGTAGGCATGTTATGTAGATTTGCGGAATCAAGGTCATTTTGCGCGCACGTGCTTGCAAGAGCGCGCACGTGCAAAACTTGAAATGACCAATATATAATGGATATAATCGTAACTTTTCTATTTTTAGACGAAATGTTTTGAAACTCATAATGTAAGGATATATGAGTAGTATGCACAAGATGACATGGTCAAAATAGCAAGATCGCACGTGCAAGCACGTGTGCTTCGCTCTGATTGGCTGAAACTAAAGTCTCAATATCTTTCTTGTTTTTTGATAAAATCATTTGAAATTTTGAACATAGTCATATATTAGGGAGATCTACAGCCCGTAATAAAAGAAATATCATGAAAGCATGCGCATGCACGTGTGCTTGCAAGAGCTCGCACGTGCAACACGAGAATTGTCCAATATAATTGATACAGACGTAACTATTTAAATTATTGATGATATGCTTTAAAACTCATATTAGAAGTATATATTAGAAGCATAGACAAGATGACATGGTCAAAAAAGCAAGATCTCACGCGCATGCACGTGCGCTTCGCTCTGATTGGCTGAAACTAAAGTCTCAATATCTTTCTTGTTTTTTGACGAAATCCTTTGAAATTTTAAACATAGGCATGTATTAGAATATCCTACAATAAGATATATAGCAATTATCATGAAAACGCGTGCATGCACGTGCGCTGCAATCTGATTGGCTTATGCTTTAAATAGCTATAACTCCCTTGGTTTTCAACCAAACAGGATGGGATATGGAACATGGATAGATATAATGGACTTCTACAAGAAGACATGGTCACCATGCACATGCATACACGTGCATGTACGTGCGCTGCAATCTGATTGGCTGAAACTTTGAACAGCTATAACTCCCTTGGTTTTCAACCAAACGGGGTGGGATTTAGAACATAGATAGATGTAATGGACTTCTACAAGAAAGTATGTTCGTCATGCTCATGTGAGCACGTGCGTGCACGTGAAATGAGTAAAATCAAAAATACACTTGAATTAGCGTATTTTTTAATACTTTTTGATTAAATACTTTGATATTTAGTATATTAAAATCTATAGATTGTGAAGACAAGATAATATGGTCATTACGCACGTGCATTCACATGCACACGCGTGCAATGCTAAAATTTGAATGAAATTGGTACACTTCTGGGTAAACGTTGTTAAAGTCTTAAATGCATAGAGTTTGTCTTATTTTATGAAGCTTATAGGGTATATGGCACCAAAAGGGAGTTGGGGAGCGTTTGGGGAACATCTGTAACGGTCCCCGTTACAATTAGCACTAGTTATTAAGGTCTTCCGTCTCCAACGGAAGACCTTCTTGTTATTCTTCGGTTTCTTTTTCCCTATTATTATTATTCTTACCAATTTTGTGCACGCGATTTCTCGTAAACTACTGGGCCGATTCTCATAAAACTTTCACATCTTATAGGTACTGATCTGAACCTTATTGGAAATTTTTTTTGTTGATGACGTCACTTCCGGTCGTGAAATATCGACAATTTCCTGATTTCAAAGTGCAATTTTGTCTGAACTTAATAGCGAAAACTGCTTATGATATGAATTGGAGACTTATTTGAGATGATAGTTCATGACTTATAACTTTGCAGAATCACCTTTCCGTGTGTCATCAATACTTCCGGTCGCTACCGGAAGCGAATTTAAAAATCGCAATTTTTCAATTTTTGTTTTTTAATATTTTTGTTTTTGAAATCGATAAAAACCCTTTTACAGAAGCGAAATAAGTAATTTGTTTGAAAATCAAAAAAGCCAATCTCGAGATATTAGCATTTGAAAATTCGAAGCGGCGATCTCAATGGTTGAATGGTTAGCGTGTTGGACTCTCACGCGGGCGACCCGGGTTCGATCCCCCATGTGTCCAAAAAATTTTATCACTTTTTCAGCCTGATTTTTCGTTATTTTTCAATTTTAGACGATTTGCAATTATATATTTTAAAATTTTGATCATATTTTGCGTAATTAGGGGTCAAAAAGGGGCCAGAATGTCAAATCTTTGACGCTTTATATCTCGAAAAGGGGGAATATTTTGATAGGCAATATTGAACAAAAGATGGTCAGAATAATGTTTTAAACAATACACATACTTTGAATTTTTGTAAAACGGCCCCATTAAGGACTTGTAGGAGTGGCCCCTAAATATTTCCATTTAGCATATCTCAACAACGAATAGAAATCTCTGAATAAGTTTTGAACAAAAAATCTTCAAAATCACAAGACCTTTCATTTGATATCAAGAAATAGGGGCTGACCCCTCAAATTAAGGGCTCAGAGGGGCCAAAAGTCTTTTATCTATAACTCTCTTATGATCAATATTTTGTTATACATTACTGAAGCAAAAGTATTTATCTTAACGATTTGCAACAATATATAATACAATTTTGATCATATATTACGTAATTAGGGGTCAAAAAAAGGGGCCAGAATGTCAAATCTTTGACGCTTTATATCTCGAAAAGGGGGAATATTTTGATAAGCAGTATTGAACAAAAGATGGTCAGAATAATGTTTTAAACAATATGCATACTTTGAATTTTTGTAAAACGGCCCCGTTAAGGACTTGTAAGGGTGGCCCCTAAATATTTCCATTTATCATATCTCCACAACGAATAGAAATCTCTGAATAAGTGTGGAACAAAAAATCTTCAAAATCACAAGACCTTTCATTTGATATCAAGAAAGTGGGACTGACCCCTCAAATTAGGGGCTCAGAGGGGCCAAAAGTCTTTAATCTATAACTCTCTACTGATCAATATTTTGTTATACATTACTGAAGCAAAGTATTTATCTTGACAATTTGCAACAATATATGAAACAATTTTGATCATATGTTACGTAATTAGGGGTCACCAGGGGCCAGAATGTCAAATCTTTCACGCTTTATATCTCGAAGAGGTGGAATATTTTGATAAGCAATATTGAACAAAAGATGGTCAGAATAATGTTTTAAACAATATGCATACTTTGAATTTTTATAAAACGGCTCCATTAAGGAATTGTAGGAGTGGCCCCTAAATAAATTTCATTTAGCATATCTCCAATCGAATAGAAATCTCTGAATAAGTGTTGAACAAAAAATTTCAAAATTAAAAGACCTTTCATTTGATATCAAGAAAATGGGACTGACCCCTCAAATTAGGGGCACAGAGGGGCCAAAAGTCTTTTATCTATAACTCTCTAATGATCAATATTTTGTAATACATTACTGAAGCAAAAGTATTTATCTCAACGATTTGCAACAATATATTATTAAATTTTGATCATATATGACGTAATAAGTGGTTGCAAGGGGCCAAAATTATATATTTTGTATGCTTTATGTCTCGAAAAGAGGGAGTATTTTTATAAGCCAAATTTATTATTATTATTTTTTTTTTTTTTATTATTTCTTCTCCGGTACTTTTTTTGTCCGCGAGTGTTCTCAGAAACTGTTCACCCAACTGAGCTAAAACCTTTTTCGGGTTAATAGGTGTGTAGTGTAGGTGTGCGGAACGAAGGTCATTTTGCGCGCATACGCCTGCACGTGCGTGCGCGTGAAATGAGTGAATTGACTGATATACTTTATATAGCTATAACTTTTACATTTTTTGATGAAATGATTTGAAACTCATTATATAAAGATATATTAATACTGTAGATAATGTGACACTGTCAAATTAGCATGAACTCACGCGCATGCACGTGCGCTTCACTCTGATTGGCTGAAACAAAAATCTCAATATCTTTTCTGTTTTTTGACAAAATGCTATGAAATTTAAAACATATGCATACTTCAGGATGTATTACAATATGACATATAACAATTGTCATGTAAACACGCGCATGCACGTGCGCTGCAACCTGATTGGCTAAAACTTTAAATGGCTATAACTCCCTTGTTTTTCATCCAAACAGAATGGGATTTGGAACATAGATAGATATAATGGACTTCTACAAGAAGGTATCGTCACCATGCACATTCATACGCGTGCGTGTACGTGCGCTGCAATCTGATTGGCTGAAACTTTAAATAGCTATAACTCCCTTGGTTTTCAACCAAACAGGATCAGATTTGGAACATAGATAGATATAATGGACTTCTACAAGAAGGTATGGTCACCATGCACATCCATACACGTGCGTGAACGTACACTGCAATCTGATTGGCTGAAACTTTAATCAGCTATAACTCCCTTGGTTTTCAACCAAACTGAGTGGGATTTAGAACATAGATTGATGTAACGGACTTCCACAAGTAGGTATGTCACCATGCTCATGTATGCACGTGCGTGCACGTGGAATGAGTAAAATCAAAAATACACCTGAATGAGCGTATTTTTTAATACTTTTGGATTAAATATTTTAATATTTAGTATATTAAAGTATATAGATTGTGTAGATAAGATGATATGGTCATTACGCACACGCATTCACATGCGCACGCGTGCAATGCTAAAATATGAATGAACTTGGTACCCTTCTGGGTAAACATTAAAGTCTCAAATGCATAAAGTTTGTCTTATTTAATGAAGCTTACAGGGAATATGGTACCAAAAGGGAGATGGGGAGCGTTTGGGGAACATCTGTAACGGTCCCCGTTACAATTAGCACTAGTTGATTTTTGGAATGTTCAATGTTTTATGTCATAATAGAGAAAACAGAGTAAACGCTTCCCGGTCGTTCCACATGCGAAACAATCTTCAACTGACGTGACATTGAAATGATGTAGCGATGCAGCTCAGGTCGATAAACATATGCATATTCATGATTTAACCGTTATACTTATCTATTATATCATATACCTGGTAGATACAGGTGGTTTGAACTTTGCAAGACCGCATGTGGGAAGTAGGGATGTCTCGCCCTCACGGCTAAGAGTATGATAACTCTGTCTTAGCCCGGGCTGTCTCGCCCTCAAATACAAATGCAATATTTATGTTCCCCAAACGAAGTTGGGGAACATATTGTTTTTACTCTGTTTCTTATTATTATTATTATTATTTTTCTTCTTCCTGGGAAAATTTTGTCCACGAGTGATCTTGTAAACTACACATCCGACTTAGGTGAAACCTTTTTAGGGTTAGAAGGCATGTTATGTAGAGTTGCCAAACAAAGGTCATTTTGCGCGCACGTGCTTGCAAGAGCGCGCACGTGCATTAGGTGAAATTACCAATATAATGGATATTGCCGTAACTTTTCTATTTTTTGATGAAATTTTTTGAAACTCATAATGTAAGGATACATTAGTAGTATATATAAGATAGCATGGTCAAAATAGCAAGATTTCACGCGCATGCACGTGCGCTTTGCTCTGATTGGCTGAAACTAAAGTATCAATAACTTTCTTGTTTCTTGTCATAATCCTTTGAAATTTTGAACATAGTCCTACATTATAATGATCTACCGCATGATATATAAGAATTTTCATGAAAGCATGCGCATGCGCGTGTACTGCAAGCTGATTGGCTGAAACTTTAAATGGCTATATCTCCTTTGTTTTTTGACGAAATTCTTTGAAATTTAAAATATAGTCATGCATTGGGATATCCTACAAAATGATATAGAAAAAAAATCATGAAATCACGCGCATGCACGTGTGCTGCAATTCGATTGGCTGAAACTTTAAATTGCTATTTCTCCTTTGTTTTTTGACGAAATTCTTTGAAATTCAAAATATAGTCATGCATTAGGATATCCTACAAAATTATATTTTAAAAAATCCTGAAATTACGCGCATACACGTGTACTGCAATCTGATTGGCTGAAACTTTAAATGGCTATAACTCCCTTGTTTTTCAACCAAACATGATGGGATTTAGAACATAGATAGATGTAAGGAACTCCTACAAGAAGGTATGATCATCATGCACGTGCACGCACGTGCGTGCATTTGAAACGAGTATATCTAAAACTACTCTTGAAAGACAAGATGATATGGTCATAACGCACATGCATTCACATGCGCTTGGGTGCAATGCTAAAAATTGAATATAATTGGTATCCTTCTGGAAAAACGTTGTTAAAGTCAAAAATGCACAGAGTTTGTCTTATTTAATGAAGCTTACAGGGAATATGGCACCGAAAGGGAGTTGGGGAGCGTTTGGGGAACATCTGTAACGGTTCCCGTTACAATTAGCACTAGTTCTGTTTAATTTATATATTCAGAGTAGAATTTATATTATAGTCTGAAAGGAAAATATTTTTTACACTAAAACTAGATTTGAATCTTTAAAAAATATTTTTGCTAGAATATTGGGAAATGTTTTTTTTTTTTTTTTTTCCCACCAAATGATGGTACCTGTGGCATAATGAGAGCTAACTCTTGTTTTCTTCGACAAGCAACTCATCGTGTTTTGAAAACAAAAAAATACGTTTGTTTGTTCTGACAGAAAGACAATTCAAAGTTTTTAAAATGTGCAATTTGTTCAATACATGTAAATATCGTAATCAAAACAAACAGTAACTATTAATCTCAGACCTTTATGTTGTAAAATTTGTTGAATCAGATGTTTTAATTCACGAACATTTTTTTTCTGATGAGTTAACAGTTAAATATATCTAAGCAGGTCAATTCTCAAGTAACTCAAGTTAGTCCTAATTAAACCAAGCTTGCATGAATATTGGGATTCACAAACTTACTTACTAATTTGTAATAGATATCATTCGTCAAAGCGACTTTCTTAATCTTTCATTACCTATGTTTATGATAGGCTTCGGCAAATCACATACGAGTCTATATGAAGCACTCAATCGGCCGATTTAACTATCTGGGAATATTTCATAACATGTTCAAAGTATTGATGCGCATTGTTTTGATACCTTTACCTTTTTTAGCAAATGCCCACATTACCCCCTGTACTTCCTCGTTTCAAAACAAGTACATCTTTAGAAAATTCTTCCAAACTGAGGATCATTATTTTGATGCATTAGCCTCGAAAAGAAAAAAAACAGATACAATAATGTTGAATAAAATTTCAATTTCCTTAATAAGCTTAAGAATTTCATTATTTCTGCTCCTTTTTCTAAATCAAATATTTTAAGAAATTCTTGTCTATTAATAAGTTTGGGTTCAACAAGTACTAGTGGACAAATCCCTAAAATTCATGTGAAAAGTTTTTTTTTCTTATTTTGATATTTAGAGAAGTTAGGCTCTTTTACTTACTCACTTATGATATATTATCCCAGGCCTGTGTATAATGTAGATGAAAGGTCAAATACATTTTGAGATCAAACTTGATTTCCTATTGTACACTGCATTTTATAAATATACAGTGTATCATTATACATTTATTCTGTCCTTGAACACCTGAAAATTTTTTTTACTATATATTTTGTCTTTATTAGATAATTTAGCATTTGGAAGAAATGTGACAGGCTATTATTCCGGCACAGACATATCCACTAACTTAAACACAGGGAATCTGACCGACGGAGATGGAATCAACACATGTGAAAGTTTAAGTGGGACTTATTTTCGGTTTCAAATCGGCCTTCAAAAGACATACACCATTGAGTCATCAAGACTTGTTTTTAAAGGTATCTGTTACAACATCTATGTCATGTATGTAAATAATTATATATAAAAAGAGAAAGAGTGAGAGGTACAGTTATATGTACATGATTGTATATAAAATTCTATAAGTGTAATTCATTATTTGAAATTAGTTCTTTTATAATAACAATGATAAAAAGTAGAACATGGATAATGTTTTTTTTATTTAAAAAATTGTTGGAACTTTTCTATAAAAAAAGAATATATCTACCAAGGTCCTTCGGTAGTATGAACGCAGTTTTTGGCTACATATAATAACATTTTTTTTACTTTGATATAGGGCCATCTACTACGAATGGAACTAGTATGTATTTTTTTGATAGCACTCATGATTGGCCTTTTGATGAAGATATAAACTACAGAACGGAAATTCCACACACAGTAGTATTTGAAGCTCAACGAACAGGAAGAGACTTTTTCTTTAATTTATGGCAGACACCTAGCATTGCTATTGAGATCGAATTATGTGAAATAGAATTAAATGGTAAGATATCTGACCTTTCTCATTCCTTCATTTCAAGAAAATATTCTATTTGATCGGTCGATATCTGGTGTCATTTGAATTGTGTACTATGTACAAAAAAGAGTATTCTTACTTTTAAATCTATTTAGGTTGTGAGGTTGACCACTATGGTGAGGACTGTCTGCCCTGTAATAAGTCTGAGAATTGTGAAGTTTGTGACGTAAACAATGGAGCATGTTATGTCTGCAGAGAAGGGTACATGGGACCAAACTGTAGCATGAGTATCTATTTTTAGGTTATTTCTACTTAGTTTTTAAACGTTGTATAAATAGACGCTGGATTTTTTTTTTTTATCAAGACAAGGCCTAGATGCGGATATAGATTGTGGCTTATCTGAAAATGAAAAAAGAACAAAACACAAGAAAGTAGAATCCAATTTTAGTGAACATAATATGACCTTTCCATGGGATGTTGTTAGGGGAAGAGTATTGACATTTTCCAGAAACTTGATTTTATGCACTTGATGTCATGGGTTTTGGTGCTTGGGTTTGACTTATAACCACATAACCCTGATCGAGGACATTTGCTATTTATACAAGGACAGCACCGGATGGATAACCCCTAATTCCGATAAAACGCGTATATAAAGACGAGTCTAGCGACACTTTGATAAATGGATTTAACGTTAAGTGGATATATCGCATTTTCAAATTATCAAATGTTAAGGCCCGAACTTACGCCTACCCATGACTAGACGTATTTTTTTGGCTTAAATTTAGTCCGGCGTAAAGACACAATCGTTTCATGCCACGGAGTCTCCATTTAGCCCTCTCCTACCCGTGGCTGTCTGATCACAAAAACAATTGACTTCAAAAGTATACATTACACGAAATAGTTCGTATTCCTCGCATTGGTCAACATTTTAATGAGCTACAAAAAATCCTCTTCTCATTCAACCACGGCCAGAATTGGAGAGGATATTACATTTTTGCTATCTGTAAGATGTATGTTTCAAGTCATTAATACAGCATCAATGATTGTCTTTGAAGGGGAATTTACCCTGTCAAGTCGTGCTATCGTTTTATGTAAATATGCATTGTCAATATTGCCTCTATATGTTTTCAAATCAGCTTAGTTTTGTCGCTACATGTAGATGATCTATATACTAGAAAAATGCCGCAATTTCACCACCTTTCTAATCTTATAAAATTCTGTTATTTTGTCAAAACCTGAGGGCAAAATGCTCAAAACAGAAACATTTTTATTTGCTTCATTTGCAGATATTTTTTCTTAGATGAACCAATTAAAGTGAAAATAAGTTCAATTCTGTATGAACTTATTTGGGGTGGGTGGGTCATACATGTAGGTCATAGCGCGACAGAAACACACGGCGAGATGATATCTTGTTTTCATATATATTCTGTCTGGTTAAAAGCGATGAAAAAATTAGCTAAAACATATACTTGTAGATATTTTTTATTCAACAGACGTTAAATAGATCTTCATTTGGTATAAAGAATGTTTGAATTCCTTTAAATAGCCTAAATTCGCATCTAACTTTTTAACCCGAAATTCCTTTGACATTTTGTAAACTAAAACAGAAGATATCACCGCTTTTGACTTCAAATATACTAAGAAACCATAAAACAGTAAGATTATTCTCAGTATGGATCATTGTTCTTACATTATAAACAAAAACAAGGGGCCCATGGGCCTTATAGGTCACCTGAGCATTATGCAACAACTTTCCAGTTATTGAATTTGATTCATGTTTTAAGCCAGATGCTATATGGCATTCACAATTTTGAAAGAGGCACCATGGATCATCATAAGAATACACTTAGCAGTTACTTAGCTTGGTTGCTTAATACCCATAGGCAGGGTAATGGGAACAAAAAATGCATTTCAACTAATCAGTAATACTCAGCAATAATCAGTAGTGCCCATACCACACATGAACCCCTGACCCTTAGGCCTAGATCCACACACTGCACAATTTTTGAAAAGGCATCCTTGATTTTCAAAAATATTTGATTAATACCAAGGAGCAGATCTCAAACAATTCAATCATTTTCAGTAAATAAGTGCAGCCCCCCCCCCCCCTTCTATGGTACCCCTGACCCCGAAGCCTTGAAATTCACAATTCTGCAAGATTAGGGCCCTTACTCATCATAACTATATAGGTAGTTCATCTGCTTCATACCCAGAGACAGAGAAGAAAATTTTCTAAGATTTAATGTATTTTCACTATATAATCAATAGAGCCCCGCCCTAACACCAGAACCCCTTACCCTGGGGCCATAAAATTCATAATTTTGGTGGAGGCACTCTTGCTCATCACAACTATACACTAAGTTTGTTTATTTAATAACTAGGAGGAGAGAACAAGATTTTCAAAGAATTCTTGTATTTTCACTATATAATCAATAGAGCCCCACCCTAACACCAGAACCCCTAACCCTTGGGCCATAAAATTCACAATTTTGGTAGAGGCACTCTTGCTCATCATAACTATGTACTTAGTTGGTTTATTTAATACCCAGGAGCAGATAAGAAGATTTTAAAAGAATTCATGTATTTTAACTATAGACTTTTTAGCCCCGCCCTAGCACTAGAACCCCTGACCCCAGGGCCATGAATTAATTGTAGTGGTTTTGGCCCACCCCTCAGGCCCCTGAGGGGCAGGGATCATGAAATTCACAATTTTTGTTCCCCTTCACCCATAGATGCTTTGTGCCAAATTTGGTGGTAATTGGTACAATGGTTGCAGAGAAGAAGCTGAAAATGCCCAAATGTTTACGCACGACGGACGACGCACGACGACGGACGAAAACGGATAGCAATAAACTCAGGTGACCTAAAAATTGTAAATATTCAAATGTTGGAGCGAGGCGATTTTTTAAGAACAAACAACTTCTAGGTCATTGCGCGTCACAACATAACAACACGATGGCCCCTTTATGACAAAAATACAGTTTTACTCTTAATTAATTCGTCTCAAATGTAAATATAAGTGAAAAACAACAATGTTAAAAAGTCTCTGGGTAGTGTATTTAGTTGGTACATTATCAAATCTACCGAAAAGCCCATCGGGCTTCACAGAATTGATTACGTGACCACCTTAGTTCATTTCTTAGAAAACGTTTTAATATTGTTGTTTATATCTTTTAAAAAATGATGCTCCTCTGGGGATCGGGCAAACCCACTAAAATTAGTGCAATCTTTAAAAATATTCTTCTTTACTCCAGAACATCAAGCAGTCCAACTTTTGGAATAATTGTAATCAGCATTGAGTCCAAAATTGTGAAATTCATAGCCCCAGGATGAGGGGTTCCAGTGCTAGGGCTGGGCTAAATAGATTATATATTGAAAGTGATATATTTCTTTGAAGATCTTCTTTCCTGCTTCTGTGCATTATACAATCTAACCAAGTGCATAGTTAAGTTGAATAAGACTGCCTTTTCCAAAATTGTGAATTTCATGGCCCCAGGGTCAGGGGTTCTAGTGCTAGGTCGGGGCTATATAGATTATATAGTGAAAATGATATATTTCTTTGAAAATATTCTTCTATGCTACTGGGTATTACACATGTAAATAAAGTACATGGTTATGTTGTATAAGGTTGCCTCTTCCAAATTGTTAATTTCATGGCCCCAGGTTCATGGGTTCTAGTGCTAAGGCGGGGCCATATAGATTATATAGTGAAAATGATTTTTTTCCTCTTTTTTTTTTAAAATCTTCTTCTTTGCTCCAGGGTATGAAATAAACTAGCCAAGTACATGTTTATGTTGAATAAGGAAGCCTCATCCAAACTTTCGAATTTCATACCCCCTGGGTTAGTGGTTCTGGTTTTAGGGTTGGGCTCTATTGATTCCAGAGTGAAAATGCATAAATTCTTTAAAAATCTTCTTTTATGTGCGTTGTTATTAAAAAAAATGAACTACATGTATGAACGAAGTTATGATAAGGAAATGTGTCTCTTTAATTTTTTTTTTTTTTTTTGAATTTCCCTGGGTCAGGGCTTCTTGAGATAGGGCGGGGCTCTAATGAAAATGCATCTTACAAAATGGTTGATATCCGGGCCCATGGGTCAGGGGTACTTGGAGGGGGGTACATAGTCTGAGAATATAAAATAATGCTTTGAAATCTACATATTGGTGATAATAAACAATTAATAAAAAAAGATATGATAAAATTTCCAAAAATTTGAAATATGTGGCCCCAGGTTCAGTTGTTCCTGTGGGATGGGTTGCAAAACTGGTAATAAAGGGGAAATGCATTTTCTCTTTGTTATTCTGATCTACCGCTAGTATTACGTAACCAAAGTAAGAATGTATAGTATTACTAAGTTTATAGTTATATAAGCAAATTGTGAATTTCATAGCCTCTGGTTTTAAATACGAATCAAATTCAGTAGTTGGAAAGTTGTTACATGAAACTACATGTATATGACCTATGAGATCCGTGGGCCTCTTGTTTTTATTTTTGTTCCCATTGAACTATAATTATTAATAATATTGTTTATCCCAGAAATAAGTGAAACTAGTTCAGATCAAAAGAAAAAAAAACTAGAAACGTTTTTAAAAATATCATAACCACTATTATTTTTTAGATAACGAAAATGTCGCTTTACAAGGACGATCTTTGACGTATTACCAGGATCCAGATACATACTATTTACCTTCTCATCATTTGTTTGATGGATCTACCGCACAGCCGAGCTGCATTAATTTTACCTCTTCTTGGACTGGAAAGACGTATTACTTGGACTTTCTCAGGAGTGGTTCGAATGTTATTCACAACATTAAAGATTTACGATTCTATTTCATTAATGAAGGTACAGATATTTTTTCTATCATACACGCATTATTTTTTTTTTTATATAAAATATCATAATGGAGAAATAGTGACCCTACAATAGGCCTGCCCATCACCATTATTTCTCATTTCCATTATTAATGGAAATCTTGAGACATGGACACAGAAAGAAAATATTTCATACATGAAATATCTGATATTATTTTTATTAGAGAAAAAAACAAAACGATGAATACCATTTTTATAAGAATCTGTGCCTTAAAAATTTGGAAAATGAGTTCTAAAGAGACAAAGAATGTATTTAAATGAGCTGCATGTGGCAAATTGAATGTCGAATGTTTAAACGAATTTAAAATTTCAATTTAAAATTATTTTGGAATAAAAAGTCCATTTGCATGCTAGAGTTATCTTTCCTAAATATCCAAGACTTAAAATACAAAGGAGCGTTTGAACATTACATCTGAAATTCAGAATTAAGCTCTAAATTTCATGGATATAAAATTAAAACAGTCAATGCAAACAAGTACATAAATCAACAGGAGTACAATAAATATTGCAAAAAAAAAATAGTTTTGGTTTCAAAAAGGTTTTAGATTTCAACATTGATTTCCTTCATATATTCATGTTGTAATTGATAGAGCTCACACTGCTTCCGTTGTAACATTGTACAATACTTACTTAGAGATGATGTGCTTGTTGTTTTCTTTGGTTATGAACGTCTTAATTTAGAGTTAAAGTACGACATGCTGAAATGAAATGAGAAGTTCTGATAAAAGTAATTCAAAGAAGTCGCATGCAAAGCGAGAATACTTCCCCCCTCGGCCATCGATGACCTTGACATAGCAAGGGATCGGTCACTCCCCTTTCGAATCCCCCTTGAAACTTTCATTGTTTTTTAATAATTACTAAATGATGTGTTTAGCATCTGAAGCGAAGGAGTTATGACGCATGACGTGTACAAAATATTATTGTGTTATAAATATTTTATATTAAAAGAATCTTCATACATGTATACACATTTAAAGAATAAGCAGTCAAATCCTTAGAGCCCTATTCGCAAAATTCATTTTTTTTCCGTACGTAATTTAATAAATCTGAAAATTCGGAGAAGTGGGGTTGGGGCTCGACCCCCTCCCTATCCAATCTCAGCATCCTTCCCTTTTCCTTCAGCGTAGGACACACATTATCTGAATTACAGTACCGATCAGATACAAATTAACAGTTAGAAAGCAAACCCGGAGCGAAACCAGTGTTCCCTTGGGGCCCGTTAGGGCTGACCCAGAGCGAACCCTGAGTGCATCCATAGAGAACACTGAACACGAACTCAAAATTCAGTAGCTGTCCCTGAAAGCGAACGCGCGTTCGACATTAAAGCGATTGTATCCTAGTTATGAGCTTATTATTTTTTATTATCTCTCTGTTTCTATGTATCATAGCAGGGACACCAGGTATAAGATTCCAATATACTATTTGTCGAGGTTGTTCATCAGAAAATCAGCTCAGTGGGGAAAAAGAGATACCTGTCTCGTCATCAACTGTGATAAAAATACCGTATCCGAAACAACTTTCCTATCTATATCTTACGTTCAGTTTTTCTGTTGACGATTTCGCAGAGAGTAACAGCTCTTCACTCTCTTTCTGCGAAGTAGAAATGTATGGTAAGTGTTGATATATAGTTGAGTAATATAATTTGTGTCTTTTAATTGAAAGAGCTAAACAAATATTACAATTCATGTAAATTGTGGAACTACTCTTATTGTTTCTGAGGGGAAGTGATATAATTTTTTCGTTGTTGAAGAGACCCATGAATTCATGCCCTCTAGGAAATTTAAATTCCTACTTTACTACTCATCAGTTCTTCATAAACGATATAAAATCCCTAAAAACCAAGAGTTCCTCAAACATATAAAATAATACCCCCCCCCCCCCACCCAAAAAAATAGGATTTTACAGTATCATAGGAAATTGAATTTTTAGGTCACTCGGGTGACCTATAACTATCTGTTTTCGTCCGTCCTCGTATGTCGTTTGTAAACTTTTGAACATTTTTAGCTTCTTCTCTGGAACAACAGAACCAATTTCCACCAAATTTGGTATGCAGCATCTATGGGTAAAAAGAAACAAAATTTGTGATTTTTATGGTCCAACCCCCCCTGGGACCTGAGAGGTTGGGCCAAAACCAATAAAATTAATGGAATCTTTTTTTTTCACTTCTATGTATCAAGCACTCAAACTGTTGGCATTATTGTAATCAGCCATGAATTCTCTACCAAAAATGTGAAACTCATGGCCCCAGGGCCAGGGGTTCTAGTGCTAGGGTTGGACTACATAGAACATAAAGTAAACGTGCATTATTTATGGAAATCTCCTCCTTTGCTCCTGGGTATCAAACAAACGAACCCAGTACAGATAACAAAGCGTGCCTTTTTAAAACAAAAATGTGAATTCATGACCCCTGGGTCCGGGGTTCTTGTGTTAGGGCGGGCTCCTTTGATTATATAGTGAAAATGTATTAATTCTCTGAAAAACTTTTCCTCAGCCTCTGGGTATTAAACAAACTAAGTAAACAATTATGATTAAATAAAGTAAATCTTCCAAATTGTTAATTTTATGGTCCCAGGATCACGGGTTCTGGTGTGAGGGCAGCGCTCTGTTGAATATATAGTGAAAATACGAGGGGGTATCCAAGAGTTCGTGGACTTGCGCCATAAAATTAAAACCGCTTTAGGTATATCGATGAATTTAAAAACATCTAGTTAGCATCATCTTTTCTATCTATACAATAAACTGCAAATCATAAATTTTATTTTTTAATAAATCAGTAATGTTTTTTTAAGCTATTGTATGTCCAGGCGGCGCAACCTCGAAAACGACGTTTTTTCGACCGAAGTGAAACTGAGAAAAACTCTTTTGATATGAACATTTGACATCCAATTAATCCCGTTAATTCAGGTATATGCTGGGACACTGATGCTTCAAAAAATATGAAATTTTCACCACATTCTGAAAGTTCTATGAAAAATAATGGTACATTTCACATGGAGTGTCCAAACAAATACCGGTAAGTCCTTGAAAATGACGTCGAAAGGGGGAGGGGTTTCATTTTCCAACTTTCTATAAAGTTTTGGCCCTGAAAAAAGTGGTATAGACCTAGGAAATGTTTAAACTGGCTATGGAGAAATAAAATGCATCCAGGGTACTTGTTTCTTAACGTCAAAAGAGATTCAGAGAAAAAAGGGATGTGCAGTTAATATCGATTTGTATTCAAGGTGTGAAAAATCAATCACGTCAAAAATGACATCAATTGATCATATGTTGTACATGTATATATTAAACCCCCAAAAGCAAAATATGCTGGCACATTCGAGCGAGTATCTCTCCCAATGTATGAATCCATTTCCAATATTATATGCATCGAAAGCCGCTGTTCTTAACATTGGTCATTGGTTTAAGTCCTTACTCAACTTCAGGGAATCTCATGAAATTAAGTGGATGAGGTAGACGAAGCGGACATTGAAAAACAATGACGTTGTCGGACGTCATGAAGCTAAACGGTGACGGCGCCGGGTAATCATAAAATGTCGTTTTTATTTTATCATATTTAAGCAAATAATGAACAAATCAGGCTAAAATTTTCAACATTTCTTTATTTTTTGTTGTTTTATGTCCCTTAAAAGAATTTAAAGTACAGACTACATAGTACTAATTTTATAGCCTCAGTGAACGAACGTTTTGATAACCCCTCGTACATTTATTCTTCAAAAATGTTCTCCTCTGCTCCTGGATAATAAATAAGCTAACTTAGTGTAAAGTTATAATGAGCAAGAGAGCCTCTGCCAAAATTGTGAATTTTATGGCCTCTGGGTCAGGGGTTCTGGTGTAAGGTAGGCGCGGGCGCTCTTTTGATTATATTGTAAAAATACATAAGGTCAAAAATCCTCTTCTTTGCTCTTAGGTATTAAACAAACTAACTAAATATATAGTTATGATGAGCAAGAGTGCTATTTCAAAAATTGTTAGTTTTCTGGACCCTGGGTTCGAGGTTGGAATGTAAGACCAGACCCTAAGGATTATATAGTGAAAATACAGTGATTCTTAACAAATCTTCTTCTCTGCTCCTGGTTATTTAACCAATGAACTACATGTGTGTACATAGTTATGATGAGGAAGGATGCCTCTTTCCAAAATTGTCAATTTCATGATGGCCCCTGGGTCAGGAATTCTGGTGTTCGGGTTGGGCTCTATTCATTATATAGTAAAAATGCATTAATTCTTTGAAAAAAAAATCCTTTGCTCCTAAGTATTATGCCAATGATCTAAGTATTTATATTTATGATGAGGAAAGGTGCATCCAGTTAAATGGTCCTTTTCATGCCCCCTGGGTGAGGGGTATCTGGAGGGGGTGGGGTGGTTACATCTATAATGAAATAAATTTTTGAATATATGTGGCTGCAGGGTCAGTATTTCCTGTGGGTTGGTTGTACAACTCGTAAGAAAGTGGAAATGCATTTTCTTCTTGTTACTTTGATCTACCTCTGGGTATTAGTCAACTAGAATATGCGTGATAAGTGTATAATTATGATAAGCAATGGTGCCTCATTCAATATGTGAATTTCATGGCTCTGGTTAAAACATGAACCAAATTCAATTGTTGGAGAGTTGTTACGTGATACTCAGGTGACCTTTAAGGCCCGTGGGCCTCTTGTTTATTACTACTTGATAAAGACAATAAGGAAACATATGCACTTAATTTAAGATAGGCCCTAGTGCATTTAATTTTTGTCCTGATTGACATAAAAAGATATTTTGCGTGCTTCAAGAGCACAAAAGATATAGACAATTTACATTTCCATAAAATGTTGTGTTAAAGGGACATGGACACAGTTTAAATTTAAAATTTTCAAATTTATTTTTCCATTTTTACAAATATTAAACAAAGGTCTTTTCTTATAATCATCAAAAATTTTAACTTCAGTTGTCAAGATACAAGATAGAATTAGAGCTTCAAACCTTTGTTATGTAAACATGGTTTTAAATACGTTAAGGTAAGTCACTCCTGAAATTTGTTATATCAAGGATTTTTTGAGAAGTATATTTTGGATAAGTACTCATAAAGTGTAACTCAAAATCGCAAGGAAAATAGGGGGTCAGTGTGCATCCTACTGATCTACGGTACATTTAAGTTGACCTTTTTGCACTTAAATTTCATTTCTTTGGTTAATTACTTTAACCCTTATTATATTTGATTAGATGTAAGCATGGCAATAAATATAATCTTATTTTACGTAAAATAGTTTGAATAATATTTATCATTAAAAAAATCTTGCAAATTAATACGCGTAAATTATTGTGTGACCTTTTTGCACTAAATAATAACATATTTGGGGTATTAAAAAACTTAATAGGCAATAAAAAATTTTCTTATATAAAACTTTTTACGACTTGAGTGCTGATCAGTCGCAAGTATTGAGTAGTTTAGAATAATGAAAGAAGAAGGTGGGGTCAGTGATGTTAATTTTGAAATATTTGTCAAATATGTGATTTTCAGGCAAAAAATGGTGTAAATTTGACTTTGACTTCTTTAATATATTTTCATTTTTTGGAAAAGTTTGTTGAGGGAAGGTGTAAAACTTAGTCTAAAAATATAAATTAAGACCTATATTAAATATTTTTAGCAATATCAAAACGGAAAATATTCTCCTAGTAAAAGTATGTGAGGCTAAATTTCCATTACATTAAATTTTATAAATGTGCAGATTTGCAGAATTTTCTGCTAAATATCCTTCCACCAAAAGAAATAGTCCCTCATAAATCTTGCTTCTTTGTAGATTTTTGAGCAGTTTTTTCATTGAATGTTAAAAAATTTACATTGTTGAATTTAAATATGTTATAAAAATTGAATTTTAATTAGTAGTTTTGAAGTAAAAGCTTCAGCGTGAACTTTTCTAGAAAGCTGACGAGTGACTTACCTTAATATACGTTCGTCCAAAACAAATAATTAGAAGAAAGTTAATTCTAAATACGATTAGACAGTTTCTAGTGATTTGATGAATTTCATTTTGTTATAAATATATTTTCTGTATATATATATATTTATAAACAAGACACGAACCTTACAATATGAAGAACTTTAATCGTTTGTAAATAAACAAAGGGTATTCAAATATTTGCTGGTCATTAGATGATGCCTTAGTTAGGAATTGTAAACATAAAAATTAGTTTTAAAAATTCAGTTGAAACTGTGTCCATGCCCCCTTAAGCACGCATGTACCTAGGTCTACCAACTTATTTCATAACAGTGTAGCACGTGAATTTGCGAAATCAAAAGCATATAAATGTAGATAATGTAAATATATAAGCATGTAAATAACTTTTCGATTCGTTTAGTTTTATAACGATGATTAATCAATTGACTTGTGTAATATTTATATGCATAAACGCCATCGGCAAATTATCACGGAAACCACATTCATAACCTCATGAACCCCCAAATTTACGCAGTTATTCCTTTCACAAATCTGCTGAATAATGATATTAGAATTGTTTTCGTCATTAATTTAATTACCTTTATTTTGTTTGATAAGGGTGCCCAAAGAATCATTACGGTAGCCCTTGCAGACCATGTTTTCCAAACTGTGACGGATGTAATGCTATTAACGGATCTTGTATTTGCCAAGCTGGTTATACCGGTGTTAACTGTACAGATGGTAAATTTTTATACTGTTACATAATTTTATATTTACAAGTTATTTTCAAAGAAATATAAAAAAAAAATTCTGTTGTCAACAATTTTTTTTTTCATTCAATTTTTTAAAATATATTGCAGTATGTTCGAATAACACGTATGGTGCTAACTGTGTGTACAACTGTGGACATTGTTTCAATGATACT